>NC_133142.1:2411371-2430757 GCF_048418815.1 Hemitrygon akajei | reverse complement strand
GTGGGTCAGACTGAGGGGGGGTGATCACAGTAAATGGGTCAGACTGAGGGGGGGAGATCACAGTAAATGTGTCAGACCGTGTGTCCTGCTCCTGTTCTGAGTTTTTTGATTCTTGCGTTCCTGATCTGTGCCTGTACGTGGCCCTTTGCACTGTGATGACCCCCGAACAGATCCCCAGTACAGAAAGATGGACTCTGAACATCACAGTCCATCTCACGTGATGATGCACCCTATTGCCTGCCCACACTGCATTCTCTCTCTGTCTGTAACTCTTCAAGCTGCATTGTGTTTGTGTTCTACCTCAATGCTCTGTGCCAGGATCTGATCTGTATGAACAAAAAATCCAAAAGTGAAGACGTGAACAAACGGCTGGGGGAGCTCAGTAGGTCAGATTAAGGCTTGGAGAGGAAGAGTTTTAATTGTTATATGCATAAGTCCCCGTGTGGACAGCTGCAATGAAAAACTTACTTGCAGCAGCATTGGAGACACAGAGCATCAATCACAAGAAAGGAAACATAAATTAGAACGGAAAATAAACAAGGTCCCTTTCGATGCAGGTGACCGAAGTGATCCTACACTGAGCTGGTGATTTAGATCGTGTTGGCTGAAAGAGGGAAAGGAATATAGCTGTTCCGGGACCCGGTGCTGTGGGACTTCAGGCTTCGAGTTTTGTTCATCAAATTTTCCACTGACCTTGTTACATGTGCAATAATGAACCCATTCCCTGACTTACATACCTGTGCAGGCTTCAGGACCACGGTATTACCCGCAGCAAGACAGGCTGCTGCCTTCCAAGCCAACATCATCAGCGGGTAGTTCCACGGGATCACAATTCCGCAGACACTGAAGGCAGAGGGGGCATAGGTCAGCACTGGAACATGGTCTTGCCCACAGCTGGACAGCACAGGAGCAGAATCAGCCATTCGGCCCATCGAGTCTGCTCTGCCATTCATCATGGCTGATTTACTATCCCTCTCAACCCCATTCTCCTGCCTTCTCCCTGTAAACATTGATGCCCTAACTAACCAAGAACCAATCAGCCTCTGCTTTAACTAAACGCAATGATGGCCTCCACAGCCATCTGTGGCAATGAATTCCACAGATTCACCACCCTCTGGTCAAAAAATTCCTCCTCATCTCTGTTCTAAAGGGATGTCCCTCTATTCTGAGGCTGTGTTCTCTGGTCCTAGACTCCACCAGAATCGGAAACATCCTCTCCACGTCTACTCTATCTAGGCCAGTCAATATTCAATAGGTTTCAAGGAGCTCTCCTCTCATTCTTCTAAACTCCAGTGATTACAGGTCCAGAGCCATAACAAGCTCCTGACATGTTAACCCTTTCACTCCTGGGATCATTGTTGTGAATGTCCTCTGGACCCTCTCCAATGCCCTCACATCTTTTCTCAGATAAGAGGCCCAAAACTGCTCACAATACTCCAAGTGCAGTCTGGCCAATGCCTTACAGCATTGCTAACATCACATTTGCCTCCCTCACCACCAAATCAACCTGCAAGTTCAGAAATCCTGCACTAGGACTCCCGTCCCTTTGCATCTCCAATTTTTGAGTTTTCTCCCCATTTAGAAAATAGTCTATGCCTTTACTCCTTCTACCAAAGTGCATGACCAACACTTCCCAACCCAGCATTCCATCTGCTCATTGTCTCGATCCTTCTGCAGACTCTCTGCTTCCTCAGCCTATCTTCATAAGTGAACTGGCCTGGGCACAGCACTGTAGGGCAGAGGTAGATTTGGAAAGATTTACTGAAGTGATCTCAGGAATGAGGGCCTTCAGTTACCTCTAGAGATTGGAAATTCTGGGCAGGTTCTCCTTGGAACAGAAGAGGTTGTGGTGGGGTGGCGGGGGGGGGGGAATAGAGAGAGGGGAAGGAGAGGGGGAAGAGGAAAGGGAAGGAGAAAGGGGAAAGGGGTCAGGGGAGAGTGAGGAGAGTGGGAGAGGGAGAGGGAAGGAGAGGGGAAGGGAGAAGGGGAAGGGAGAAGGGGAGAGGGGGTGAGAAGGGGAGAGGCGGGAAGAGGCTTTTATTCAGGTAGTAGTGAGCGTGTGGAACGCCCAGCCTGAAGGGGGGTGTTGGGGTAGTAGAGGCAGATACATTAGGGACATTTAAGAATCTCTTAGATAGGCACATGGATAATAGAAAAATGGTGGAAGGAAGGGCTAGATTGATCCTGGAATAAGTTAAAAGGCTGGCGCAACAGTGTGGGCCGAATGGCCTGTACTGTACTGTTCTGCCGGCCATCCTTACCCTATGGGCTCCCTCCTGGTGAAGGTCAGGTTGTGGTTCGGTCGAGCCTGGTTGATCGGGATGGTGGATCCCTGTGGGGGAAGCAAAGACAGTGTTACACAGGTTCAGGAGTCGGGGCAGGTGAGGGTCTGGTGCCCTGGGCGATGACTGGGGACCTCAGCCGTGTCGGGTCTGCAGGTAGATAGGTACTCACGGGCACACCAGCATGTGTACACGGCCTGACACAACGTGTGTATGTGTTGGGCACAGACTGACCAGGTGTGTACGGTACACATACACACATGGTAATGTACAGGTGTGTGTAGATGTACAGGCACGCAGGCCTGTGTCTAAAGTATCCTGCCTGCTGAAGGCACAGGCAAGCAGGGGCATACAGCCGTGTATACACGTGCATGCTTGTATACAGTGCATACACGAGTGTGTGAGCATGTACAGCTGTGTACATGCTCAAGTGTCTGTGTACGGCTGCGTACATACACTTGTGACTGTGTACAGCTCTGTACATGTGTGTGATTGTGTAAAGCTGTGTACACATGTGTCTGATTGTGTAAAGCTATGTACACTTGTGTGTGATTGGATACAGCCATGTACACACCTGTGTAATTGTGTAAAGGTGTGTGCAAATGTGTGTGAGTGCACAGCTATGTACACGTGTGTGAGTGTGCACAGCCATGTGCTGGTGTGTGTCAGACTGCGGTACTGATGTACAGGTGTAAAAGTGTGTTCTGGTGTTCATGGTGGATCGGTGTACAGATCTGTGCCAATGTATGGTCAATGCTGACAGTGCGTGTGTGTGCTTACATGCCCTTGTGAGCTAATGTGCCAGCGCACAGAGCTGTGCCAGTGATCATCTGTGAGTTAGTGTGCCAGTGTGCCAGTGTGAGCTAGTGTGCCAGCGCACAGAGCTGTGCCAGTGATCATCTGTGAGTTAGTGTGCCAGTGTGCCAGTGTGAGCTAGTGTGCCAGCGCACAGAGCTGTGCCAGTGATCATCTGTGAGTTAGTGTGCCAGTGTGCCAGTGTGAGCTAGTGTGCCAGCGCACAGAGCTGTGCCAGTGATCATCTGTGAGTTAGTGTGCCAGTGTGCCAGTGTGAGCTAATGTGCCAGCGCACAGAGCTGTGCCAGTGATCATCTGTGAGTTAGTGTGCCAGTGTGCCAGTGTGAGCTAGTGTGCCAGCGCACAGAGCTGTGCCAGTGTTTGTCTGTGAGCCCGTGTCCGTCTGTGTGCTGGAGTGAGTGCCGGTTTCACTCTGGGTGCCGGTTTCACTCTGAGTGCAGGTTTCACTCTGGGTACCAGTTTCACTCTGAGTGCAGGTTTCACTCTGGGTACCAGTTTCACTCTGAGTGCCGGTTTCACTCTGGGTGCCGCCGGTGAGAGACGCTCGCACCTGGATCTTGTCACACCATCCGGCGAAGTAGCGGAAAGTCTGGATGGACATGCCCACGTGCGTTTTCAGTGCCAGCGTGTAGACGGCGCCTGAGTCGATGGCTTCAATCGTCGCCAGTTCCTCCTGGTGTTCCTCCATCAGATCCGCCAGTCTGGGGGAGATTGAAACCATAAGCATGGAGCAGAATTAGGCCATTCAGCCCACGGAGTTTGCTCCGCCGTTCCATCATGGCTGATTTATTATCCCTCTCAACCCTGTTCTCCTGCCTTCTCCCATAACCCATGACTCCCTGACCAATCAAAAACCTATCAACCTCTGTTTTAAATATACCCAGTGACCTTTCCTCCACAGCCATCTGTGGCAACGAATTCCACAGGGTCACCACCCTCTGGCTAAAGACATCCCTCCTCATGGACATTCCTCTATTCTGAGGCTGTGTCCTCTGGCCCTGTGGCGGTAAATTCCCCAGATTCACCACCCTCTGTCCCTGCAGCCAGCACCAGCTTCACCTCAGGGCAGTTCCCGATACCCAATTCCTCAGCCATAAAACATCGGAGCAGAGGCTCTCGTGATCTCTGCAGCATCCTGTCACTTCAATAATGTGTTTACCTGTAGATCAGTCTGCCCCGGTCCCTGGGGTTCATCTTGCCCCACTTGCCAGACTCAAAGGCTTCTTTGGCTGCAGCCACTGCCTTGTCCACGTCAGAGACCTGGGCCAGGGACACCTTGCAGATCACCTGGGGCAGAGACAGACGGGGTGAGAGAGGCAGCAATGCGTGTGAGAAGGGTAGATAGACAGAAAGAGAGGGAGACAGAGAGTGAGAAACAGATGGGGAGTGACAGAGGGAAACAGAAAGAGAGAGAGGCAGAGGGAAGCAGAGTCAGAAACAGAGAGATAGAGAGAGAGAGATAGAAACAGAGAGAGACAGTGAGAGAGAGACAGACAGACACAGGGGGAGTGACAGAGAGGGAAACAGAGAGACAGTAACAGAGGAAGGCAAAGGGAAGCAGAGACAGAAACAGAGACAGAGACAGAGACAATGACAGACAGAGACAGACAGAGAGAGATAGAAACAGAGAGAGGCAGTGAGAGAACAGAGAGAAACAGAAAGAGAGAGGGAGAGAAGGAGGAACGGAGAGAAGGAGGAAGGGAGAAAGACGAGAGTTTGGTTTAGGAAATGAGAGGAGATGATAGAGTGAGTCAGAGAGTGAAATAATGAGTGAAATAGCAGGTGAGGGTTAGAGGGAATGGGCAGCATGGTTGGAGAATCTTCCTATCTCCACGTCAGTCTCAGGCTCTCCCTCCCTCTCTCTGGATTGAGCTGCCAGCGGAAGTGTTGGACGTGGGTTTGATATCTACATTTAAGAGAAGTTTGGATAAGTACAAGGATGGGAGGGGTATCAGAGCTATGATCCAGGTATGGGTCAGTAGGACCAAGCAGAATAACAGTTCAGCATGGACTAGATGGGCTGAAGGGCCTGTTTCTGTGCTGTAGGGCTCCATGATTCTCTCCAGATGGATTCTCTGGGGATTCTGACTGAAGACTGTGCCGCAGACTCACCGAGCCATCCGTCGGATTGATGGAGTGGTACCAATTCCCTCCTTCTGCGTCAACAAACTCTCCGTTGATGAAGGCTTGGTGGGGCATGCGGATCGTCAAGTTGTTAACGTTCATTTCAATCTGTAGTTCCAGAAAATCAGCAAAAAGTTAAATCAAATTAACCCTCTACGTCTGAGATTGGAACTCCAGATCAGTCCACCCCATCTCTACTTCCTCAGGAGGCTGAAGTAATTTCCGATGTCCCTGTCGACCCTCACCAATCTGTATCAACACACATTCGACAGCTTCCCATCCGGATGCATCGCAGCTCGGTATGGAAACTGCTCTGCCCGGGACCGCAGAGAGTGGTGGACATCACGGAAACCAGCCTCCCCTCCACTGTCTACACTTCCCACTGCCTCGGTAAAGCAGCCGGCATCATCAAAACCCCCTCCCACCCCCGACTTTCCCTCTTCTTTCTCCTCCCATCATCCATTATAACCCCTTAGGGCATCGATAAGGAAGAATTTTTTTTTTATCTGGGGGTGGTAAATCTGTGGAATTTATTGCCACAGACAGCTGTGGAGGCCATTGGGTGTATTTAAAGTGAAGGTTGATTAGTCAGGGTGTGAAAGGTTATGGGAAGAAGACAGGAGCATGTGGTTGAAAGGGATGGAGCAGACTCGATGGGCCGATTGGCCTAATTCTGTTCTTATGGTCTTATCAGCAAATATGATTGCGTGATATTTAAACTGGAGAATGAAGCCCTGTGCTGCAAGACCAGGACAACCCTCCTGCATGGGCATAAAATGGCCAGACCACTCACCCCACACAAAGGGCAGGGCATCTCCAAGGAGAACCCACCACATCTCGTTGTTCTGCAGCTTCCCTGACAGCACCTCTGAAATCTGCGGTCTCCAACTCAACCAAGGACAAGGGCGTCAGGGGTCTGGTCAGGACTACCACCCACAGGTCCCCCCCTAAGGTGCACACGCTTGGAAATTCTCCATGGCCATTTTATTAGGTACACCAGTACATCTGCTCATTAATGGAAATATCTAATCAGCCAATCAGGTGGAAGCAACTC
Organism: Hemitrygon akajei; assembly: GCF_048418815.1. NCBI lineage: Eukaryota > Metazoa > Chordata > Chondrichthyes > Myliobatiformes > Dasyatidae > Hemitrygon > Hemitrygon akajei. The sequence goes on along the minus strand of NC_133142.1, from coordinate 2,424,481 downwards.
AATGCATAGAAGCGTGCAGACATGGTCAAGAGGTTCAGATGTTGTTCAAACCAAACATCAGAACGGGGAAGAAATGTGATCTAAGTAACTTTAACTGTGGAATGATTGTTGGTGCCAGACGGGGTGGTTTGAGTATCTCAGAAACTGCTGATCTCCTGGGATTTTCACGCACAATAATCTTTAGAAGCTGACAGTAACTCAAATGACCCTGTTTTACAGCAGTGGTGTGCAAAGAGCATGTCTGAATGTACAGCACATCGAACTTTGAAGTAGGTGGTTTACAGAAGCACAAGGCCACTGGCATACATTCAGTGGCCACTTCTTTAGGTACCTGAGGTAACGAGGGTATATCACCATTGAATTCTCTTTGGGGTGAAATGCTGAGACCTCCTCCGCACCAGGATTGTGGGGCCAGGGGGACTGCAGCAGTACAAGGGGATGTCTCACTCCCACCTTCTCAAGGACAGGACAAGTGGGAGTCACTGTTGTTGGCCACATCACACAGACAGATAGGGGGAGGGAACTCAGAGGTAGACAGCAGACCGGCACCTGTCACCTCATGTTCCTGGCTGTAAGGTGGCATGAGACCATGGTCCTCAGGGCTGCTGTGCCTACCTCCCCAAAACCAGGAGAACCCACAACGGCACGAGCTCATCCAGTGACTGGAATGGGCCAGGCCATTCGGCCCTTCCTGCTCCCCCTCCCCATTCATTAAGACAGACTTTCCACCTCAGCTCCAGTGTCCAGCACTACCTCATCCCTTCATCAGGATGAAGAGTCTCGGCTGGAATTTTCGACTGTTTATTCCCCTCCAGCATTTTGTGTGTGTGTTATTCTGGATTTCCAGCATCTGCAGTATCTCTTGTTTTTAAGACTTACTACCCTCCCCACACCCCTCACTTCACTTTGTGCCCAGAAATCCATCTTAATTAAGCTCAGAGATTCCACATCCCTCTGGGGTAGAGAGTTCCAATGACTTGCCAGCCTCTGAATGAAAACAGTTTCACCATCTCTATACCAAACGGTGTCCCCTGGTCCTAGACCACTTCCCCCCAGACAGGGGAAAGTCCTTCTTCAGCTGTACCTCTGAGGCCATGGATAATTCAGAATGTTTCAATGATATGTCCTAGTCTCCTACCCTAGCAGACCTCGTCTCATGCTCTGGGTGTGGAAGAGTGAGGGGTAACAAAGAGTGAGAGTATATTGAAGTGGGGGGTATTAAAGAGTGAGGGGTATTTGAAGAGTGAGGAAGTAATGAAGAGTGAGGGGGTATTGAAGAGTGAGGGGTAATGAAGGGTGAGGGGGCATTGAAGGGTGAGAGGGCATTGAAGGGTGGTGAGGGGGCATTGAAGGGTGAGGGAGTAATGAAGGGTGAGGGGGTATTGAAGAGTGAGGAGTAACAAAGGGTGAGAGAGTATTGAAGGTTGAGGGGGTAATGAAGAGTGAGGGGTAATGAAGGGTGAGGGGGTAATGCAGAGTGAGGAGTAATGAAGGGTGAGGGGGCATTGAAGGGTGAGGGGGTATTGAAGGGTGAGGGGGTATTGAAGAGTGGGGGGTATTGAAGAGTGGGGGGTATTGAAGGGTGAGGGGGTATTGAGTGAGGGGGTAATGAAGGGTGAGGGGGTATTGAAGACTGAGGGGATAATGCAATAAGACTGGGTGGGATATTGACAGGAGTAGTGATCAAGGGTAAGTTGGACTGAGTTGGGATCATTTCCATATATATAGAACAATCTATGATTCAAAAGTGCTCACAAATCATTTTCTGGTTTGGCACAGGCTGGACTGTGAGCTCAGAAAGAACCTTTTATTGCTCAAGAAATAGATTAAGAGGAGATTTGATACGGCTATACAAAATTATGAGCAGTTCCAATAGGGTAAGTTCAAACAAGCTTTGCCATTGAGATTTGGTAAGGCTAGAGGTCATAGCTAAAGGGTGGAAGGTGAAATGTTGATGGGGAAACTCTCCACTCAGGGTGGTGAGAGTGTGGAATGAGCTACCGGTGGAAGTGGTAGACACGATTTTGATTGCAACATTTAGGAGAGGTTCAGATGAGTACATGGATGGGGAAGGGGTGTCGACCGGTGGTCCGGACGCAGGTCAGTGGAATGACAGGCTAGCTGGGCTGAAGCTCTTGCATCTGCACTGCAGTGCTCTCTGACTCCATGGCCTTTCCTTGGCACTGCCAATTTAAGACCTTAAGCTATTTCCATTTTACGTGTTTTTTGGGCCACTGATGAGTTTCCTGACATATTAATGGAAACTCCACGTACGTAGTCTATCACCATCTCCTCTTCCTCATCCTCGCCCCGGAACTTCCTCACGATCATCTGCATGAAGTCCTCGAAGGTAGTGGCCATGTAGACATCTTCATTCTGCAGTTGAAGACCGTTGCATTTCAGCCTGATTTCTTCCACCAGCCTATGGGCAACAAGGAGACTCAGTCAGAAGCAGTCCGGTTCTCACCACACCAGGACTAGGGTCATTGACAGGTGGACAAGCTATGTTGGTGCTGGGAGCATGCTGACACTTCTGGCTATAACCAGATAGTGTTGGATGTTGAGGCCAACCACACATTCACTGCATGTGAAATCTTGCCTAATAAATTGTTCAAAGAAATAACGAGCAGGAGAGTCAAAGGAAAATGGGTGGATGTTGTGTACTTAGATTTTCAGAAGGAGAATATTGGAGAGGGTTCAGAGCAGGTTCATGAGAATGATTCCGCAAATAAATGAAAGGGTTATCATGAGCAGAGATTGAAGGCCCTGGGCCTGTATCTGCTGGAATTTAGCAGAATGGGGAGGTGGAATCTCATTGAAACCTGTTGAATGTTGAAAGGCCTAGGCAGATGTGGAGAGGATGTTTCCTTTGGTGGAGGAGTCTAGAACCGGAGTGCACAATCTAAAATAGAGAGACGTCCATTCAGAACAGAGGTAAGGAGGAATTTCTTGAGCCAGAGGGTGATGAATCTATGGAATCCATTACCCCAGGCAGTTGTGGAGGCCACAGCATTGTGTGTATTTCAGGTAGAGATTGATAGGTCCTTGATTGGTCAGGGTGTGAAAGGTTCTGGGGAATGGGGTTGAGAGGGAAATGGATCAGCCATGATGAAATGGTGGAGCAGACTCAATGAAATAGTAGCGTAGTGGTTAGTGCAATCAGTTTACAATGCCAGCGAACACTGATTGCAATTCAGTTCCCACCACTGTCGGTAAGGAGTTTGTACGTTCTCCCCGTGAATGTGTGGGCTTCCTCCAGCCGCTCCAGTTTCCTCCCACAGTCCAAAGATGTATGGTTAGCAAGGATTAGTAAGCTGTGGGCATGCTATGTTGGTGCTGGAAGTATGATGCGACCCTGTCGTCTGCCCCCTGCACGTCTTCAGACACAAGCAATACATTTTACTCCCCGTTTCGACAGATGGATGTACACGTGACAAATAAAGCAAATCTTTCATTTTTTTTGAATTTGATCTGATTTGCCCTGATAAACATTTCTTCCTTGTTTATAGACACAGTGTAAAGTTCAGTAATAAAACAAGAGATTTCAGCTTCCTCAACCCATATCACATCTTTATCGCAGGAAGAACTTTCACAGCAACCCTGCCCCTGTGAAGGTGCAGTGGCTTCATCAGATTATAATTAACAAGTTAATGCAAGAATCTGATGAATGATTCATCGAAAAACAAATCAAAGAACAAAGGGTAATGTTTATCATTCCTGGTAGAAGTGTTGCATGAGGCTCACAGACCTTCAGGATAACATCAAACACAGCGAGGCAGAGCCACTGCAGAGAGAACTGTCCAGGTTAATTCACGTCAATGACCTTTCACTACCTGCCTTCTGACCCGCGGAGTGATTCCAGAACATTTGTGCTCTATTCCACTTTCCCAGCAGACATGGCGTTTTGCTTCAGGTGCTGTGACGTCAGTGCTGGGAATCTCTGTCTCTGTGTTCACTCCTGATTCTCTTCAAACATTGAAGATTGGCTCTATTGGTGACAACGTATCAGAATATACAGTGAAACATGTTGTGTGCATCAAATCAAATCGGAGAGGATGGTGCTGGGCAGCCTGCAAGTGTCACCATGCTTCTGGCTCCAGGTTAGCTTGCCCACAACTCGCTAACCCGAACTCGCGCGTCCTTGCACCGCGGGAGGAACCTGGAGCACTCGGAGGAAGCCCGCGCAGTCACGGGGGGAGCATACAAACTCCTTTCAGATAGTGGGGGGTAATGAACTGTAAGGCGTTGCACTAACCACTACACGACCGTTCTGTCACAGTAAAGCCAGGGTAACTGAGGTCAGTGGGAGCTGACTGCGCCGGAAGTGAGTTCGAGGACCGCGAGGTAATGTCGCAGCTCTGTAAAACCTTGCTTAGTCCACACTTCCTGTGTTTTGTTCTGGCCATCTTCATGTTCTCCCCCCTCTCCGAGGAGGTTGCTGCACCCCTTGGGGGTTTACTAGTGAACTGATGTGCTTTCCCCACGAGCCGATGCTGGGTTCATCCTCATCTGGTACAGAAGAGGCCTGCCTGCTCAGTATCACATGTAGCCCATTCTGCCCATTGGATCCATGCCTGCTCCATGGAGTCCCGATCCCCCCTCCTCATCCCTTCAATCGATGTCCAGGGGTGCACTGTAGAATGCATCCTGACTGGCTCCATCGTGGCCTGACACGGCAGTTCTTATCCAGAGGCTGCAAAAGGTCACGGACTCAGGCCTCCCCACCACTGCCTCAAGAATTCATCATGGATGACTATTGGTGACCTAATACAGTTCGAAGGGGTCTGCACCCCACAATGCACTCAGAATGTCTGCCTGCACTGCACTCTCTCTCTAACACTTAATTCTGCATTCTGTTATCGCTTCACCTTGCACGGGGATCTGAACCAGCTGAGAAAATGTCAGGGTGGAATTTAATGCAGACAAGTGTGAGGTCATGGTCACAGGGAGAACATGAAAACTCCACAGGGACAGGGATCAAACCGGGGACTCTGCAGCTATTAGTAATGGTTCCAGCCTCTGCACCAGCTCCTAGGTACGTCACAATCCGCCCCAATCACACACACAAACAAAACTAAACATTTCCAATCAGTTCTGCTTTTCCATAACTGTGACTCGCATGGATTCTGAATATGAAGGGGTTCCTGTGAACAATGGCAGGAGTATTACCTGCCCACATCCATCAACACCCCTCCTGGGGAGTGTTACCTGACCACATCGATCGACACCCCTCCTGGGGAGTGTTACCTGACCACATCGATCGACACCCCTCCTGGGGAGTGTTACCTGACCCCCATCCATCAACACCCCTCCTGGGGAGTATTACCTGCCCACATCCATCAACACCCCTCCTGGGGAGTATTACCTGCCCACATCCATCAACACCCCTCCTGGGGAGTGTTACCTGACCACATCGATCGACACCTCTCCTGGGGAGTGTTACCTGCCCACATCCATCAACACCCCTCCTGGGGAGTATTACCAGCCCACATCGATCGACACCCCTCCTGGGGAGTATTACCTGACCCCCATCCATCAACACCCCTCCTGGGGAGTGTTACCTGACCACATCGATCGACACCCCTCCTGGGGAGTATTACCAGCCCACATCGATCGACACCCCTCCTGGGGAGTATTACCTGACCCCCATCCATCAACACCCCTCCTGGGGAGTGTTACCTGACCACATCGATCGACACCCCTCCTGGGGAGTGTTACCTGACCACATCCATCAACACCCCTCCTGGGGAGTGTTACCTGACCACATCGATCGACACCCCGCCTGGGGAGTGTTACCTGACCCCCATCCATCAACACCCCTCCTGGGAAGTGTTACCTGCCCACATCCATCAACACCCCTCCTGGGGAGTGTTACCTGACCACATCGATCGACACCCCGCCTGGGGAGTGTTACCTGACCCCCATCCATCAACACCCCTCCTGGGGAGTATTACCTGCCCACATCGATCGACACCCCGCCTGGGGAGTGTTACCTGACCACATCCATCAACACCCCTCCTGGGGAGTGTTACCTGACCACATCGATCGACACCCCTCCTGGGGAGTGTTACCTGCCCACATCGATCGACACCCCTCCTGGGGAGTGTTACCTGACCACATCGATCGACACCCCTCCTGGGGAGTGTTACCTGACCACATCGATCGACACCCCTCCTGGGGAGTGTTACCTGCCCACATCGATCGACACCCCTCCTGGGGAGTGTTACCTGACCACATCGATCGACACCCCTCCTGGGGAGTATTACCTGACCACATCCATCGAGGCAGCTCCAGACTTGAAGAAATCAGTTGTTTCCACGATTTCCGCCACGTTCGAGAGTATGCCTTTCCAAACAGCCTGGAAGCAAGGACATACGGAACAACATTAAACATGGTGAGGAAAAGTAGGACACAGCATCAGAGGGGTTCCATCAGATCATGACACCCTCCGAAGTACACGGAGTGAAACTCCCTCCCCACCGTCCCATCACACACTCCCTCCCCACCGTCCCATCACACACTCCCTCCACACCGTCCCATCACACACTCCCGGGGTCAGACACAGAGTGAATCTCCCTCCACACCGTCCCATCACACACTCCCGGGGTCAGACACAGAGTGAATCTCCCTCCACACCGTCCCATCACACACTCCCGGGGTCAGACACAGAGTGAATGTCCCTCCACACCGTTCCATCACACACTCCCGGGGTCAGACACAGAGTGAATCTCCCTCTACACCGTCCCATCACACACTCCTGGGGTCAGACACAGTGAATCTCCCTCCACACCATCCCATCACACACTCCCGGGGTCAGACACAGAGTGAATCTCCCTCCACACCATCCCATCACACACTCCCCCCACACTGTCCCATCACACACTCCCTCCACACCGTCCCATCACATACTCCCTCCACACCGTCCCATCCCACACTCCCTCCATACTGTCCCATCACACACTCCCCCCACACCGTCCCATCACACACTCCCTCCACATCGTCCCATCACACACTCCCTCCACACCGTCCCATCACACTCTCCCTCCACACCATCCCATCACACACTCCCTCCACACCGTCCCATCACACACTCCCGGGGTCAGACACAGAGTGACACTCCCTCCACACCGTCCCATCACACACTCCCGGGGTCAGACACAGAGTGAATCTCCCTCCACACCGTCCCATCACACACTCCCTCCACACCATCCCATCACACACTCCCTCCACACCATCCCATCACACACTCCCGGGGTCAGACACTGAGTGAAGCTCCCCCCACACCGTCCCATCACACACTCCCGGGGTCAGACACAGAGTGAATCTCCCTCCACACCGTCCCATCACACACTCCCAGGGTCAGACACAGAGTGAATCTCCCTCCACACCGTCCCATCACACACTCCCGGGGTCAGACACAGAGTGAAGCTCCCTCCACACCGTCCCATCACACACTCCCGGGGTCAGACACAGAGTGAATCTCCCTCCACACTGGGTCGAAGTCAAAGTGGGAAATTTACCCAAATGGCTGGTGCTGTGATTGTGTGATGCTATCAATTACATACCATGTCCTGCCCAGAAAACAGGAACAGTGGTCCATCATATTAGACTGCACGGCCACATGACCATCCCAAATTCCTCACTATACTGTGTTCCTCTGAGCTTCTGAATCACTTACTCGAATTTCCTCTTTGATCTTCTTCTCTTCTTCAGTTAACTCCAGCGAGGAGCTCTCAGTGGAGGAGAAGTACTTTGAGGCTGGAATCATCTTCCCATCTTCAAACTGGAGGTTTTTCACCAACAGCTGAAAAGCAACCAGAATCTCTGAGGAACTCACCGGATTCTGGGCTGAAGCAGTTCGATGAGTTCCCGCCTTCCATGCCCCATGTTCCGGTCCTCCACCCCCCCCCACCCCCGTTAGGTGCTAGAGTTTTCCAACGCAAAGCCTTGTTACCATTTTCCCATCATTGCCAAAGAGGACCAGTCCATTTCTGGCCACGACAGCAGGTCTAGGAGCTCCAGGAATCTCCAGAGCCTGCCCCTGCGGAGGAGCACTATCCAGGAGCGTTGAGCCGAAAAACGTCAGTTTCTGGAAGAGAGAGAAGGAATGACTCATCACATTGCTCTGAGCAGCCACAGGAAAGGAAACAGGTCTTTAGCACATACCCCAGCCCACCCATCCACTCAGATCATGGCAGACACAAGACAGACCGTCCACAACCTTCGCCCACATTTCTAGCTGCCTCGGTAAAGCAACCGGCAGAATCATCCGCCCCAGACTATCCCCCTCCTCTCTCCTCCCTTCGGACAGAAGATAGAAACCTGAGAACAGGTAACTTCAGACCCGAGGATAACATCTGTCCCGCGGTTACAAGACTTTTGAATAGACCTCTTGTGTGATAATGTAGAAAGCTCGATCTGCAAATCCACCTGACGGAGGACCTTGCTCTTGTCTGCCTGCACAGCACTTTCTCTGCATTCGGCACTTTGCTACTGCGTCTCCCTCTGAACTACCCTGTGTGGAATAATCGGTATGGGTGACAAGCAAAACATTGCCCCTTCAATCCTTCCATCAAACTATGCCCCCCAGGTTTGGTCTCACCTATGCCGGGGAAAAGGCTATAACAAGACAGCTTAGCTATGTACCTCCTGATCTTCTACCCGGAGAAACTCGACTCTGATCTTATACCCGGAGAAACTCGACTCTGATCTGATACCCGGAGAAACTCGACTCTGATCTTATACCCGGAGAAACTCGACTCTGATCTTATACCCGGAGAAACTCGACTCTGATCTTCTACCCGGAGAAACCCCACTCTGATCTTATACCCAGAGAAACTCGACTCTGATCTTATACCCGGAGAAACTCCACTCTGATCTTATACCCGGAGAAACTCCACTCTGACCTTATACCCGGAGAAACTCCACTCTGACCTTATACCCGGAGAAACTCGACTCTGATCTTATACCCGGAGAAACTCGACTCTGATCTTATACCCGGAGAAACTCCACTCTGACCTTATACCCGGAGAAACCCCACTCTGATCTTATACCCGGAGAAACTCGACTCTGATCTTATACCCGGAGAAACTCGACTCTGATCTTATACCCGGAGAAACTCGACTCTGATCTTATACCCGGAGAAACTCGACTCTGATCTTATACCCGGAGAAACTCCACTCTGACCTTATACCCGGAGAAACCCCACTCTGATCTTATACCCGGAGAAACTCGACTCTGATCTTATACCCGGAGAAACTCGACTCTGATCTTATACCCGGAGAAACTCGACTCTGATCTTATACCCAGAGAAACTCGACTCTGATCTTATACCCGGAGAAACTTGACTCTGATCTGATACCCGGAGAAACTCGACTCTGTAACACAGGTTGAGAGGTTTTGATATTGGTGAACCAGAGTCAGAATCATGTTTAATATCACCAGCATATGAAATCTGTTGTTTTCAGGAGCAGTACATTGCAATTGTTCGTTTGTTGTGAGCCGTGTTGTACGATGTGGGCAAACATGGTCTTTCGATGATCGTGATTGTTCTTGGCAATTTTTTCCACAGAACTGGTTTGCCATTGCCTTCTTCTGGGCAGTGTCTTTACAAGACGGGTGACCCCAGCCGTTATCAATACTCTTCAGAGATTGTCTGCCTGGTGTCAGTGGTCGCATAACCAGGACTTGTGATATGCCCCGGCTGCTCATACAACCATCCACCACCTGCTCCCATGGGTAGCAGGTGACCCTGATCGGGGGCTAAGCAGGTGCTACACCCTGCCCATGGGTGACCTGCAGGCTAGCGGAGGGAAGGAGCACCTCACACCTCCTTTGGTAGAGACATATCTCCACCCCAGCACCCCACATTGCAATACATAGTATAAACTACAAATTTTAATTAAATAACTGGAGCAAAAAGAGACAAAAATAGTGATGTTCTGAGGTAGATCTTGGGAGCTATGGGGTTAGTGTAGGAAGGTGGGAAAGAGATCTGATTGAAAGGTGAAGAAAGCTCTGATCTGGATTCAGTCATCACCTGTACATTGGACCATGCTTCGTTTGCGTTAACAGCCTACACAGCCGAGGAAGTGCTGGGGGCAGCCCACAAGTGTTGCCACACATTCCAACGCCAACATAACTTACCCACAATGCTCGGAGAACCTCGCAGAACACAACAAGACAGAAGTTCTAAGTAAAACTATTATTGAAGTACGTATGTGTCACCTTATACTACCCGGAGATTCATTTTCTCACAGGTGTTCATAACAGAACAAAGAAATACAATGCATAGAAAACAGAGAAACATTGAAACCCTACAGCACCATACAGGCCCTTCAGCCCGCAATGCCGTGCCGAACACGTCCTTACCTTAGAAATGATAATCAGTGAAAAGTTACACACAAAGACGAACAAGCAACCACTGTGCAAGAGAAGACAAACTTTGTAAATACAAAAAAACAGATAGATAGATGGACAGACAGACAGCCAGGTAGACAGATCTATATATAGATAGATAGATAGATAGATAGATAGATAGATAGATAGATAGATAGATAGATAGATAGATAGATAGATAGATAGATAGTTGGATAGACAGACAAATAGATAAATGGATAGATAGGTAGATAGTTGGACAGATGGACAGATAGTTAGACAGACGGACAGATAGATAGATAGATAGACAGACCATAAGTGATGGAATCACTTGAGAGTTGTGTTGGGTGAAGTTATCCACAGTGTTTCAGCAGCCTGCTGGATGAAGGTTAATTTCTGTTCCTGAACCTGGTGGTGTGGGTCCTGAGGATCCCACAACAAGCAATCACTGTGCAGAAGAACGAGCCCCGTTCCTTCCTCACACCCTGCTCCGGCTCTTAATGGTCCTGTAGAGTTGGACGATGGGTGCCGACTCCCTGCTGTGTGCTTACCTGCCCATTCACCTCAGCCCAGGCTCCTGGGACCTTGTCATTACCCCGGATCCAGTTGTGAATGGCCTCAGCTGGCTGGTCCCAGTTGACCTACGAGCAGAGAAATGAGTGAGTCCTCTGTTCTCTGGGCCACGGGTCACCATCACTGACCGTCTCCACACCCAGGCTGACCCACGCACCGCGGCGTGACCTACGTGCTGACCGTAACACCTGCCCACTCCCAAACCCCACCATCAAAACCGTGAACTACGCTTTCTGACCCTGCACCACACATCTAACAGTAGTCTTTCCCCCAGAGTGGAGATGACTAATACAAGGGGCATCATTTTAAGGTGATTGGGGAAAGTATAGGGGGTTAAACAGCTAGGATCTTTACACAGTGGGGTGGGTGTGTGGAATGCCCTGCCAGGGGTGGTGTAGAGGCAGGGACATCTAAGAGACTCCTAAATAGGCACATGGATGACAGAAACATGGAGGGTTTTATGGAAGGAAAGGGTTAGATTGATCTTAGGGTGGGTTTAAAAAGTCAGCACAACATTGTGGGCTGAAGGAGTAACGGTAATGTTTTGTACTGTTTCACACTCAGTGACCGCTTGAATAGGAACCTCCGGCCACTGAGTGTGTGTCCGTGGTCTTCTGCTGCTGTAGCCCGTCCACTTCAAGGCTCGACGTGTTGTATATTCAGAGATGCTCTTCTGCACACCACTGTTGTAACGAGTGGTTATTTGAGTTACTGTCACCTTCCTGTCAGCTTGACCCAGTCTGACCGTTCTCCTCTGACCTCTCTCACTTTCACCCACAGAACTGCCTGTCACTGGGTGTTTTTCACACCATTCTCTGTAAACTCTAGAGACTGTGGTGTGTGAAAATCCCAGCAGATCAGCAGCTTCTGAGATACTCAAACCACCCCGTCTGGCACCAACAATCATTCCACAGTCAAAGTCACTTAGATCTCATTTCTTCCCCATTCTGACGTTTGGTCTGAACAACAGCTGAACTTCTTGACCGTGTCTGCATGCTTTTATGCATTGAGTTGCTGCCACACGATTGGCCGATGAAATATTTGCATCAACGAGGTGTACAGGTGTACCTGATGAAGTGCTGTTCACTATTCTACACCATGCCAGCGCAGGTGTCCGTGTATGTGGATCCTTCGTGATTCAACGTCTGCTTTTAATCTGAAAATGTCCTCGGGATGGTTGCTGCATTACTGGCCTTTAATGATCTCATATTGTCAGGCAGTAATGAATCCTCTAACCTTCCTGGTTCACTTCCACTCTGTGCTACTGACGGTCACTCAATAACCCTCTTCCCCCAGACCCCCGTGTTTCAGACCTCTGGTGTCACAGAGCACAGTGTGAGGCCATTCGGCCATACTAGTCCAAGTTGACCAAGATCCAATCCCATTGGTCCAGATCCCTCTAAACTTTTCCTATCCATGTACCTGCCCAAATATTTCTTAAATGGCACAATTTTACCTGTTTCAATCACTTCCCCTAACAGCCCATTCCATATACTGACCGCCCTCAGATTCCAACTAAATCTCTCCCCTCTCACCTTCAACCTCTGCCTCTGAGATATTGACTCCACCAAACCTGGGGAAACAGACCGTGTGAATCCAGCCTGTCTAAGCCCCTCAAGTGCCACAGTAGTGTAGCAGTTAGTGCGACACAATTCCAGCTCGGAGTGTTAGCGCGACACAATTCCAGCTCGGAGTGTTAGCGCGACACAATTCCAGCTCGGAGTGTTAGCGCGACACAATTCCAGCTCGGAGTGTTAGCGCGACACAATTCCAGCTCGGAGTGTTAGCGCGACACAATTCCAGCTCGGAGTGTTAGCGCGACGCAATTCCAGCTCGGAGTGTTAGCGCGACACAATTCCAGCTCGGAGTGTTAGCGCGACACAATTCCAGCTCGGAGTGTTAGCGCGACACAATTCCAGCTCGGAGTGTTAGCGCGACACAATTCCAGCTCGGAGTGTTAGCGCGACACAATTCCAGCTCGGAGTGTTAGCGCGACACAATTCCAGCTCGGAGTGTTAGCGCGACACAATTCCAGCTCGGAGTGTTAGCGCGACACAATTCCAGCTCGGAGTGTTAGCGCGACACAATTCCAGCTCGGAGTGTTAGCGCGACGCAATTCCAGCTCGGAGTGTTAGCGCGACGCAATTCCAGCTCGGAGTG
>NC_133142.1:2251371-2406371 GCF_048418815.1 Hemitrygon akajei | reverse complement strand
ATTGCCCAGTAGCCTTTACCCACTGACCATCGCCACTGACCATTGCCCACTAGCCTTTACCCACTGACCATTGCCCACTGACCATTGCCCCTGACCATTGCCCACTAGCCTTTACCCACTGACCATCACCCACTGACCATTGCCCACTAGCCTTTACCCACTGACCATCGCCCCTGACCATTGCCCACTAGCCTTTACCCACTGACCATCGCCCCTGACCATTGCCCAGTAGCCTTTACCCACTGACCATCACCCACTGACCATTGCCCACTAGCCTTTACCCACTGACCATCACCCACTGACCATTGCCCACTAGCCTTTACCCACTGACCATCGCCCCTGACCATTGCCCAGTAGCCTTTACCCACTGACCATCGCCACTGACCATCACCCACTGACCATCACCCACTGACCATCACCCACTGACCATCGCCCACTGACCATTGCCCACTAGCCTTTACCCACTGACCATTGCCCAGTAGCCTTTACCCACTGACCATCGCCACTGACCATCACCCACTGACCATCACCCACTGACCATCACCCACTGACCATTGCCCACTAGCCTTTACCCACTGACCATCACCCACTGACCATTGCCCACTAGCCTTTACCCACTGACCATCACCCACTGACCATTGCCCACTGACCATCACCCACTGACTATTGCCCACTAGCCTTTACCCACTGACCATCACCCACTGACCATTGCCCAGTAGCCTTTACCCACTGACCATCACCCACTGACCATCGCCCCTGACCATTGCCCACTAGCCTTTACCCACTGACCATCGCCCCTGACCATTGCCCACTAGCCTTTACCCACTGACCATCACCCACTGACCATTGCCCACTAGCCTTTACCCACTGACCATCACCCATTGACCATTGCCCACTAGCCTTTACCCACTGACCATCACCCACTAACCATTGCCCACTAGCCTTTACCCACTGACCATCGCCCCTGACCATTGCCCAGTAGCCTTTACCCACTGACCATCGCCACTGACCATCACCCACTGACCATCACCCACTGACCATCACCCACTGACCATCGCCCACTGACCATTGCCCACTAGCCTTTACCCACTGACCATTGCCCAGTAGCCTTTACCCACTGACCATCGCCACTGACCATCACCCACTGACCATCACCCACTGACCATCACCCACTGACCATTGCCCAGTAGCCTTTACCCACTGACCATTGCCCACTAGCCTTTACCCACTGACCATCACCCACTGACCATTGCCCCTGACCATTGCCCAGTAGTCTTTACCCACTGACCATCGCCCCTGACCATTGCCCACTAGCCTTTACCCACTGACCATCACCCACTGACCATTGCCCAGTAGCCTTTACCCACTGACCATCGCCCCTGACCATTGCCCAGTAGCCTTTACCCACTGACCATCGCCCCTGACCATTGCCCAGTAGCCTTTACCCACTGACCATCACCCACTGACCATTGCCCACTAGCCTTTACCCACTGACCAACACCCACTGACCATTGCCCAGTAGCCTTTACCCACTGACCATCGCCCCTGACCATTGCCCAGTAGCCTTTACCCACTGACCATCGCCCCTGACCATTGCCCAGTAGCCTTTACCCACTGACCATCACCCACTGACCATCGCCCCTGACCATTGCCCACTAGCCTTTACCCACTGACCATCACCCACTGACCATTGCCCCTGACCATTGCCCCTGACCATTGCCCAGTAGCCTTTACCCACTGACCATCACCCACTGACCATTGCCCCTGACCATTGCCCCTGACCATTGCCCAGTAGCCTTTACCCACTGACCATCACCCACTGACCATTGCCCAGTAGCCTTTACCCACTGACCATCACCCACTGACCATTGCCCAGTAGCCTTTACCCACTGACCATCACCCACTGACCATTGCCCAGTAGCCTTTACCCACTGACCATCACCCACTGACCATTGCCCAGTAGCCTTTACCCACTGACCATCACCCACTGACTATTGCCCACTAGCCTTTACCCACTGACCATCACCCACTGACCATTGCCCCTTACCATTGCCCAGTAGCCTTTACCCACTGACGATCACCCCTGACCATTGCCCACTAGCCTTTACCCACTGACCATCACTCACTGACCATTGCCCACTAGCCTTTACCCACTGACCATCACCCACTGACCATTGCCCCTGACCATTGCCCACTAGCCTTTACCCACTGACCATCACCCACTGACCATCACCCACTGACCATTGCCCACTGACCATTGCCCCTGACCATTGCCCAGTAGCCTTTACCCACTGACCATCGCCACTGACCATCACCCACTGACCATCACCCACTGACCATCACCCACTGACCATCGCCCACTGACCATTGCCCACTAGCCTTTACCCACTGACCATTGCCCAGTAGCCTTTACCCACTGACCATCGCCACTGACCATCACCCACTGACCATCACCCACTGACCATCACCCACTGACCATTGCCCAGTAGCCTTTACCCACTGACCATTGCCCACTAGCCTTTACCCACTGACCATCACCCACTGACCATTGCCCCTGACCATTGCCCAGTAGTCTTTACCCACTGACCATCGCCCCTGACCATTGCCCACTAGCCTTTACCCACTGACCATCACCCACTGACCATTGCCCAGTAGCCTTTACCCACTGACCATCGCCCCTGACCATTGCCCAGTAGCCTTTACCCACTGACCATCGCCCCTGACCATTGCCCAGTAGCCTTTACCCACTGACCATCACCCACTGACCATTGCCCACTAGCCTTTACCCACTGACCAACACCCACTGACCATTGCCCAGTAGCCTTTACCCACTGACCATCGCCCCTGACCATTGCCCAGTAGCCTTTACCCACTGACCATCGCCCCTGACCATTGCCCAGTAGCCTTTACCCACTGACCATCACCCACTGACCATCGCCCCTGACCATTGCCCACTAGCCTTTACCCACTGACCATCACCCACTGACCATTGCCCCTGACCATTGCCCCTGACCATTGCCCAGTAGCCTTTACCCACTGACCATCACCCACTGACCATTGCCCCTGACCATTGCCCCTGACCATTGCCCAGTAGCCTTTACCCACTGACCATCACCCACTGACCATTGCCCAGTAGCCTTTACCCACTGACCATCACCCACTGACCATTGCCCAGTAGCCTTTACCCACTGACCATCACCCACTGACCATTGCCCAGTAGCCTTTACCCACTGACCATCACCCACTGACCATTGCCCAGTAGCCTTTACCCACTGACCATCACCCACTGACTATTGCCCACTAGCCTTTACCCACTGACCATCACCCACTGACCATTGCCCCTTACCATTGCCCAGTAGCCTTTACCCACTGACGATCGCCCCTGACCATTGCCCACTAGCCTTTACCCACTGACCATCACTCACTGACCATTGCACACTAGCCTTTACCCACTGACCATCACCCACTGACCATTGCCCCTGACCATTGCCCAGTAGCCTTTACCCACTGACCATCACCCACTGACCATCACCCACTGACCATTGCCCACTGACCATTGCCCCTGACCATTGCCCAGTAGCCTTTACCCACTGACCATCACCCACTGACCATTGCCCAGTAGCCTTTACCCACTGACCATCACCCACTGACCATTGCCCCTGACCATTGCCCAGTAGCCTTTACCCACTGACCATCACCCACTGACCATTGCCCCTGACCATTGCCCCTGACCATTGCCCACTAGCCTTTACCCACTGACCATCACCCACTGACCATCACCCCTGACCATTGCCCACTAGCCTTTACCCACTGACCATCGCCCCTGACCATTGCCCACTAGCCTTTACCCACTGACCATCGCCCCTGACCATTGCCCAGTAGCCTTTACCCACTGACCATCGCCACTGACCATTGCCCACTAGCCTTTACCCACTGACCATTGCCCACTGACCATTGCCCCTGACCATTGCCCACTAGCCTGTACCCACTGACCATCACCCACTGACCATTGCCCACTAGCCTGTACCCACTGACCATCGCCCCTGACCATTGCCCACTAGCCTTTACCCACTGACCATCACCCACTGACCATTGCCCCTGACCATTGCCCAGTAGCCTTTACCCACTGACCATCACCCACTGACCATTGCCCCTGACCATTGCCCAGTAGCCTTTACCCACTGACCATCACCCACTGACCATTGCCCAGTAGCCTTTACCCACTGACCATCACCCACTGACCATCGCCCCTGACCATTGCCCACTAGCCTTTACCCACTGACCATCGCCACTGACCATTGCCCACTAGCCTTTACCCACTGACCATTGCCCACTGACCATTGCCCCTGACCATTGCCCACTAGCCTTTACCCACTGACCATCACCCACTGACCATTGCCCACTAGCCTTTACCCACTGACCATCGCCCCTGACCATTGCCCACTAGCCTTTACCCACTGACCATCGCCCCTGACCATTGCCCAGTAGCCTTTACCCACTGACCATCACCCACTGACCATTGCCCACTAGCCTTTACCCACTGACCATCACCCACTGACCATTGCCCACTAGCCTTTACCCACTGACCATCGCCCCTGACCATTGCCCAGTAGCCTTTACCCACTGACCATCACCCACTGACCATTGCCCACTAGCCTTTACCCACTGACCATCGCCCCTGACCATTGCCCAGTAGCCTTTACCCACTGACCATCACCCACTGACCATTGCCCACTAGCCTTTACCCACTGACCATCACCCACTGACCATTGCCCACTAGCCTTTACCCACTGACCATCGCCCCTGACCATTGCCCAGTAGCCTTTACCCACTGACCATCACCCACTGACCATTGCCCACTAGCCTTTACCCACTGACCATCACCCACTGACCATCACCCACTGACCATTGCCCACTAGCCTTTACCCACTGACCATTGCCCAGTAGCCTTTACCCACTGACCATCGCCACTGACCATCACCCACTGACCATCACCCACTGACCATCACCCACTGACCATTGCCCACTAGCCTTTACCCACTGACCATCACCCACTGACCATTGCCCACTAGCCTTTACCCACTGACCATCACCCACTGACCATCACCCACTGACTATTGCCCACTAGCCTTTACCCACTGACCATCACCCACTGACCATTGCCCAGTAGCCTTTACCCACTGACCATCACCCACTGACCATCGCCCCTGACCATTGCCCACTAGCCTTTACCCACTGACCATCGCCCCTGACCATTGCCCACTAGCCTTTACCCACTGACCATCGCCACTGACCATTGCCCACTAGCCTTTACCCACTGACCATTGCCCACTGACCATTGCCCCTGACCATTGCCCACTAGCCTTTACCCACTGACCATCACCCACTGACCATTGCCCACTAGCCTTTACCCACTGACCATCGCCCCTGACCATTGCCCACTAGCCTTTACCCACTGACCATCGCCCCTGACCATTGCCCAGTAGCCTTTACCCACTGACCATCACCCACTGACCATTGCCCACTAGCCTTTACCCACTGACCATCGCCCCTGACCATTGCCCAGTAGCCTTTACCCACTGACCATCGCCACTGACCATCACCCACTGACCATCACCCACTGACCATCACCCACTGACCATCGCCCACTGACCATTGCCCACTAGCCTTTACCCACTGACCATTGCCCAGTAGCCTTTACCCACTGACCATCACCACTGACCATCACCCACTGACCATCACCCACTGACCATCACCCACTGACCATTGCCCAGTAGCCTTTACCCACTGACCATCACCCACTGACCATTGCCCACTGACCATTGCCCACTAGCCTTTACCCACTGACCATCACCCACTGACCATTGCCCAGTAGCCTTTACCCACTGACCATCGCCACTGACCATCACCCACTGACCATCACCCACTGACCATTGCCCACTAGCCTTTACCCACTGACCATCACCCACTGACCATTGCCCAGTAGCCTTTACCCACTGACCATCGCCCCTGACCATTGCCCACTGACCATCACCCACTGACTATTGCCCACTAGCCTTTACCCACTGACCATCACCCACTGACCATTGCCCCTTACCATTGCCCAGTAGCCTTTACCCACTGACGATCGCCCCTGACCATTGCCCAGTAGCCTTTACCCACTGACCATCACCCACTGACCATTGCCCACTGACCATCACCCACTGACTATTGCCCACTAGCCTTTACCCACTGACCATCACCCACTGACCATTGCCCCTTACCATTGCCCAGTAGCCTTTACCCACTGACGATCGCCCCTGACCATTGCCCAGTAGCCTTTACCCACTGACCATCACCCACTGACTATTGCCCACTAGCCTTTACCCACTGACCATCACCCACTGACCATTGCCCCTGACCATTGCCCACTGACCATTGCCCACTGACCATTGCCCACTAGCCTTTACCCACTGACCATTGCCCACTAGCCTTTACCCACTGACCATCACCCACTGACCATTGCCCCTGACCATTGCCCACTAACCTTTACCCACTGATCATCACACAGAGATGAGGAGCAGCCCCCACTTACCAGTTGATGGAGGAAGCCCCCCTGTGCCGGGGCAGCAGGGATGGGTGGTAAATGATGGAGCCATGCTTGGGGAAGTCGATGACTTCCATCGGGATGAACTGGGAACAGAATGGCAGGACATTCAGCTCAGCTCCGAGGCTGGAGTACTCCCTCACCACCTCAGGGATGGCCGCCCCTTTCACCCTCCACCGAGGGTACTTGAAAACCCGCGTTCCATCCTTCGCACCTTCTGCAGCTGGTGAGAGAGACAATGTCACGGTCACTCGGAGCGGGAACACCCGTGAACACAGTCCGAGGCTGCCCAGTGAGGCAAAGAACGAACTCCACCCCCACCCCTGCCCGTGTGCTGGAGAGACACCAGAAAACCAACTCTCCCCACGCCTCAGACAACCCCTTCCCATCCCCACGCCTCAGACAACCCCTTCCCATCCCCACGCCTCAGACAACCCCTTCCCTTCCCCACGCCTCAGACAACCCCTTCCCATCCCCACGCCTCAGACAACCCCTTCCCATCCCCACGCCATTCCTGCTGCTCCCCTCTTCTTAAGGGAGTGATTCCAGCACCTTCCTGTCTGCCCATCTGCAATTCCCAACTGGATTAATTAGGGAATAAATAAAAACACAAAATGCTGGCAGAACTCAGCAGGTCAGACAGCATCTATGGGAGGAGGTAGTGACGACGTTTCGGGCCGAAACCCTTCATCAGGAGTGAAGTAACATGGGATGGTGGAGAGGGGATAAGAAGTGGGGGGAGGGATAGAGAGCTGGGAAGTGATAGGCTGGGGGGAAATGGGCTAGGGGGAAGGTGGAGAATTATGGGAAATAAAAGAGAAAGAAAGGTAGGGCTGGGGGGAGATTATAGTGAGGGGGGAAAAAGAGAGGGAAAGAGAACCAGACTAAAATAATAGATAGGGATGGGGGTAAGGGTGGGGGGCAGGGGTATCAACGGAGGTCTGTGAGTTGGATGTTCATGCCGGCAGGTAGGAGGCTACCTAGGCAGGAGATAAGGTATTGCTCCATCGACCTGCGTGTGGCCTCATCTTGACGGTAGAGGAGGCCATGGACAGACATGTCAGAGTGGGAGTGGTCTGTGGAATTGAAGTGCGTGGCCACAGGGAGATCCCGCCACTGCTGGAGGACTGAGCGCCGGTGTTCGGCGAAACGGTCTCCCAGTCTGCGGCGGGTCTCCCCAATGTATAAATGGCCACATTGGGAGCACCGGATACAGTATATCACCCCAGCTGACTCGCAGGTGAAGTGGTGCCTCACCTGAAAGGACTGTCTGGGGCCTGGGATGGTGGTGAGACCTGCACACGCAGGTCGATGGAGCAATACCTTATCTCCCGCCTGGGTAGCCTCCTTCCTGCCGGCATGAACATCCAACTCACAGACCTCCGTTGATACCCCTGCCCCCCCTTACCCCCATCCCTATCTATTATTTTAGTCTGGTTCTCTTTCTCTCTCTTTTTCCCCCCTCACTATAATCTCCCCCCAGCCCTACCTTTCTTTCTCTTTTATTTCCCATAATTCTCCACCTTCCCCCAGCCCATTTCCCTCCAGCCTATCACTTCCCAGCTCTCTACTTCATCCCTCCCCCCACTTCTTATCCCCTCTCCACCATCCCATGTTACTTCACTCCTGATGAAGGGTTTCGGCCGGAAACGTCGTCACTACCTCCTCCCATAGATGCTGTCTGGCCTGCTGAGTTCTGCCAGCATTTTGTGTTTTTATTTATTTCCAGCATCTGCAGATTCACTCGTGTTGGATTAATTTGGGACTGTTTTAGATTGGACTCTCATTAATTCCATTGTATTTTTTTGTAACTACTCTGAATGCCTGCGCGAAAATGAATCTCAGGGTTGTATGTGGTGACACTTATGTGCTTTGATAATAAATTTACTTTGAACTTTGAACTCATTAGGAGTGGGAGCTTCTCAACAAAACTCATTCAGGTGTAATACCCTTCACAACATTCCTTAAATGGCCCTTCCCGCTCTTTGTGCTCCGTTGGTAAGTCTGTCCATAAGTTCACATGTATCTACGTTTGATTATTGACGTTTGTGCAAGTCACCGTTCTGCTAATTGTCGACTGCTCCTGGCTGTTTGCACTATTGTCTTGTAAATCGTTGGTTGCTATAGTGTGATCTGTCACGGTTTTGGCCTGTGTTTTACACTTGGCACTGAACCACTATCAAATCTGGTATGTTTCACATACTGGCAATACAGTGACTCTGAAAGTATTCCACCACATTAACCCTTTCCTGGTTTATTGGTCACCACTCGGAGCCCCTATCAGCTCGTCTCTTTTTGGTCACCTGACCTTCAGTTGGTTGTACGTCCTTTTCCACTGTAACAAAAGGGGTAACGCTGAGGGTTTTGGAACAGGCACCCTGAAGCAGGAGCTCCCCGTCGTTGTTACTCCCTGTTAACTGAGGGGTCTCTGGATCCCAGGCTGGTCACCTCTACCTAGAGGGATTATTGGTCAGGGTTTCCTGGTTTACTGGACACCCCTTGGAGCCCCTACCAGCTCATCTCTTTGCTGTATATCCCCTATTACTAACAAAAGGGTAATCCTGAGTTTGTACTGAGTGAGGCTATTGGAAATGAGATCGTGTTTCTGCTTTTTGGGATATGCTACCATTGTAAGTACATAATTCTGTACATTTACCTGACTATATCAGAATCAGGCAGGTTTATTATCACCGGCATAGAAACATAGAAAACCTACAGCACAATACAGGCCTTTCGGCCCACAATGCTGTGCCGAACATGTACCTAATTTAGAAATTACCTAGGGTTACCCATAGCCCTCTATTTTTCTAAGCTCCATGTACCTATCCAAAAGTCTCTTAAAAGACCCTATCGTATCCGCCTACACCACCACCAGTAGCCCATTCCAGGCACTCACCACTCTCTGCGTAAAAAACTTCCCCTGACATCTCCTCTGTACCTACTCCCCAGCACCTTAAACCTGTGCCCTCTCGTGATAGCCATTTCAGCCCTGGGGAAAAGCCTCTGACTATCCACATGATCAATGCCTCTCATCATCTTGTACACCTCTATCAGGTCACCTCTCATCCTCTGTCACTCCAAAGAGAAAAGGCCAAGTTCACTCAACCTATTCTCATAAGGCATGCTCCCCAATCCAGGCAACATCCTTGTAAATCTCCTCTGCACCCTTTCTATGGTTTCCACGTCCTTCCTGTAGTGAGATGACCAGAACGGGCATGTGTCATGAAATTTGTTAACTTAGCAGCAGCAGTTCAATGGAATACATAATATAGAATAAAAAAATAATAAACAAGTAAATCAATTACAGTGTTCGTATATTTAATACATTCAAAACTGTGCAAAAACAGAAATAATATACATTTAAAAACTGAGGTAGCATTCATGGGTTCAATGTCCATTTAGGAATCGGATGGCAGAGGGAAAGAAGCAGTTCCTGACTCACTGAATGTGTGTCTTCAGGCTTCTGCACCCACTATGTGATGGTAACAATGAGTGATTACAGCAATAGAAACTGTTGTTAATTGTTTTGTTCTTTGTGTTGAAGAAGCTTAAAACAATGTTGAGAGAATGAGATTCCCTTGGATTCTCCAGGACCTGTCCTCTCCTGGAGATTGACTGTGTGAAGAAAGACTTTTAAATTTCCCAGGTACATATTCTGTGTGACCCAGTTTTATTCACTCACATTTGGGTCTTGTCTGGGGAGTTTAGTCAGTCACGTTTGGGGCTTGTCTGGGGAGTTTACTCAGTCACGTTTGAGGATTGTCTGGGGAGTTTACTCAGTCACGTTTGGGGATTGTCTGGGGAGTTTATTCAGTCACATTTGGGTCTTGTCTGGGGAGTTTACTCAGTCACGTTTGGGGATCGTCTGGGGAGTTTACTCAGTCACGTTTGGGGCTTGTCTGGGGAGTTTACTCAGTCACGTTTGGGGATTGTCTGGGGAGTTTACTCAGTCACGTTTGGGGCTTGTCTGGGGAGTTTACTCAGTCACGTTTGGGGATTGTCTGGGGAGTTTACTCAGTCACGTTTGGGGCTTGTCTGGGGAGATAGTCATGTTTGGGGATTGTCTGGGGAGTTTACTCAGTCACGTTTGGGGATCGTCTGGGGAGTTTACTCAGTCACGTTTGGGGCTTGTCTGGGGAGTTTACTCAGTCACGTTTGGGGCTTGTCTGGGGAGTTTACTCAGTCACGTTTGAGGATCGTCTGGGGAGTTTAGTCAGTCACGTTTGGGGCTTGTCTGGGGAGCTTAGTCAGTCACATTTGGGGATCGTCTGGGGAGTTTACTCAGTCACGTTTGAGGATCGTCTGGGGAGTTTAGTCAGTCACGTTTGGGGCTTGTCTGGGGAGTTTACTCAGTCACGTTTGGGGATCATCTGGGGAGTTTACTCAGTCATGTTTGGGGCTCGTCTGGGGAGTTTAGTCAGTCACGTTTGGGGCTCGTCTGGGGAGTTTACTCAGTCACGTTTGGGGCTCATCTGGGGAGTTTACTCAGACACATTTGGGGCTCGTCTGGGGAGTTTACTCAGTCATGTTTGGGGCTCGTCTGGGGAGTTTACTCAGACACGTTTGGGGCTCGTCTGGGGAGTTTACTCAGTCATGTTTGGGGCTCGTCTGGGGAGTTTAGTCAGTCACATTTGGGGCTCATCTGGGGAGTTTACTCAGTCATGTTTGGGGCTCATCTGGGGAGTTTACTCAGTCACGTTTGTGGATCATCTGGGGAGTTTACTCAGTCACATTTGGGGATCGTCTGGGGAGTTTAGTCAGACACGTTTGGGGCTCGTCTGGGGAGTTTACTCAGTCATGTTTGGGGCTCGTCTGGGGAGTTTACTCAGTCACATTTGGGGATCGTCTGGGGAGTTTAGTCAGACACGTTTGGGGCTCGTCTGGGGAGTTTACTCAGTCATGTTTGGGGCTCGTCTGGGGAGTTTAGTCAGTCACATTTGGGGATCGTCTGGGGAGTTTAGTCAGACACGTTTGGGGCTCGTCTGGGGAGTTTACTCAGTCATGTTTGGGGCTCGTCTGGGGAGTTTACTCAGACACGTTTGGGGATCGTCTGGGGAGTTTAGTCAGACACATTTGGGGCTCGTCTGGGGAGTTTGTCTGGGCAGTGATAGGATTGGGCTGAGCCAGCATGGATTTACCAAGGGCAAATCATGCTTGACTAATCTACTGGAGTTTTTCGAGGATGTAACCAGGAAGTTAGACAAGGGAGATCCAGTGGATGTAGTGTACCTCGATTTTCAGAAGGCATTTGATAAGGTCCCACATAGGAGATTGGTGGGTAAAATCAGAGCTCATGGCATTGGGGGGAAGATATTGACATGGATAGAAAACTGGTTGGCAGATAGAAAGCAAAGGGTAGCGGTTAATGGGTGTTTCTCGGAATGGCAGGTGGTGACTAGTGGGGTGCCACAGGGCTCGGTATTGGGACCACAGCTGTTTACGATTTACATCAATGATTTAGATGAAGGCATTGAGAATAACATCAGCAAGTTTGCTAATGATACTAAGCTGGGTGGCAGTGTGACATGTGATGAGGATGTTAGGAGAATTCAGGGTGACTTGGATAGGCTGGGTGAGTGAGCAGATACTTGGCAGATGACGTTTAATGTGAATAAGTGTGAGGTTATCCACTTTGGGAGTAAGAACAGGATGGCAGATTATTATCTGAATGGGGTAAAGTTAGGTAAGGGAGAAATACAAAGAGATCTAGGAGTCCTTGTTCATCAGTCACTGAAGGTGAATGAGCAAGTGCAGCAGGCAGTGAAGAAGGCTAATGGAATGTTGGCCTTTATTACAAAGGGAATTGAGTACAAGAGCAAGGAAATCCTTTTGCATTTGTACAGGGCCCTGGTGAGACCACACCTGGAGGATTGTGTACAGTTTTGGTCTCCAGGGTTAAGGAAGGACATCCTGGCTATAGAGGAAGTGCAGCGCAGATTCACGAGGTTAATTCCTGGGATGTCTGGACTGTCTTACGCAGAGAGGTTAGAGAGACTGGGCTTGTACACGCTGGAATTAAGGAGATTGAGAGGGGATCTGATTGCAACATATAAGATTATTAAAGGATTGGACAAGATAGAGGCAGGAAATATGTTACAGATGCTGGGAGAGTCCAGTACCAGAGGGCATGGTTTGAGAATAAGGGGTAGGTCATTTAGGACAGAGTTAAGGAAAAACTTCTTCTCCCAGAGAGTTGTGGGGGTGTGGAATGCATTGCCTCGGAAGGCAGTGGAGGCCAATTCCCTGGAAGGAGATTTTCAATTTTCAAGAAGGAGCTAGATAGGAATCTTATGGATAGGGGAATCAAGGGATATGGGGACAAGGCAGGAACTGGGTATTGATAGTAGATGATCAGCCATGATCTCAGAATGGTGGTGCAGGCTCAAAGGGCCGAATGGTCTACTTCTGCACCTATTGTCTGTTGTCTATTGAGTTTACTCAGTCACGTTTGGGGATCGTCTGGGGAGTTTACTCAGTCATGTTTGGGGATCGTCTGGGGAGTTTACTCAGTCATGTTTGGGGATCGTCTGGGGAGTTTACTCAGTCACATTTGGGGATCGTCTGGGGAGTTTACTCAGTCATGTTTGGGGCTCATCTGGGGAGTTTACTCAGTCACGTTTGGGGCTTGTCTGGGGAGTTTACTCAGTCACGTTTGGGGCTTGTCTGGGGAGTTTACTCAGTCACGTTTGGGGCTTGTCTGGGGAGTTTACTCAGTCACGTTTGGGGCTTGTCTGGGGAGTTTACTCAGTCACGTTTGGGGCTTGTCTGGGGAGTTTACTCAGTCACGTTTGGGGCTTGTCTGGGGAGTTTACTCAGTCACGTTTGGGGCTTGTCTGGGGAGTTTACTCAGTCATGTTTGGGGCTTGTCTGGGGAGTTTACTCAGTCACGTTTGGGGCTCGTCTGGGGAGTTTACTCAGTCATGTTTGGGGCTTGTCTGGGGAGTTTACTCAGTCACGTTTGAGGATTGTCTGGGGAGTTTACTCAGTCACGTTTGGGGATTGTCTGGGGAGTTTACTCAGTCACGTTTGGGGATCGTCTGGGGAGTTTACTCAGTCACGTTTGGGGCTCATCTGGGGAGTTTACTCAGTCACGTTTGGGGCTTGTCTGGGGAGTTTACTCAGTCACGTTTGGGGCTTGTCTGGGGAGTTTACTCAGTCACGTTTGAGGATCGTCTGGGGAGTTTAGTCAGTCACGTTTGGGGCTTGTCTGGGGAGCTTAGTCAGTCACATTTGGGGATCGTCTGGGGAGTTTACTCAGTCACGTTTGAGGATCGTCTGGGGAGTTTAGTCAGTCACGTTTGGGGCTTGTCTGGGGAGTTTACTCAGTCACGTTTGGGGATCATCTGGGGAGTTTACTCAGTCACGTTTGGGGCTTGTCTGGGGAGTTTACTCAGTCACGTTTGGGGCTTGTCTGGGGAGTTTACTCAGTCACGTTTGGGGCTTGTCTGGGGAGTTTACTCAGTCACGTTTGGGGATCGTCTGGGGAGTTTAGTCAGTCACGTTTGGGGCTTGTCTGGGGAGTTTACTCAGTCACGTTTGGGGATCATCTGGGGAGTTTACTCAGTCATGTTTGGGGCTCGTCTGGGGAGTTTAGTCAGTCACGTTTGGGGCTCGTCTGGGGAGTTTACTCAGTCACGTTTGGGGCTCATCTGGGGAGTTTACTCAGACACATTTGGGGCTCGTCTGGGGAGTTTACTCAGTCACGTTTGGGGCTCGTCTGGGGAGTTTACTCAGACACGTTTGGGGCTCGTCTGGGGAGTTTACTCAGTCATGTTTGGGGCTCATCTGGGGAGTTTAGTCAGTCACATTTGGGGCTCGTCTGGGGAGTTTAGTCAGCCACAAGCAGCTTTTTCTACTAGGTTGGATGAGGCTAGAACTTGAGGGTGAAAGGTGAAATATTTAAGGGGAATCTGAGGGGGATCTTTCGAAGGTGGTGAGAGTGTGGAACAAGCTGCCAGTGGAAGTGGTGAATGCTTTCAACATTGAAGGGATGTTTGGTTAAGTATGTGGATGGGAGGGTCGGAGGACTATGGTGCTGGTGCAGATTTAATAGGTCAGTATGGACTAGATGGGCCAAAGAGCTTGTTTCTCTGCTACAGTGTTCTCTGACTCTTAGAGACACGTTGGGAGAAAGAGCTGGGACAGGGACCTAGGTTGCACCTGTCTACACCAGAGAGCAGTGAGTCTTTCTGCCGAGGCTCTGGTTATGCACACAGGTAACTGGAGATCTCACGTGGCTCTGGTTATGCACACAGGTAACTGGAGATCTCACATGGCTCTGGTTATGCACACAGGTAACTGGAGATCTCACGTGGCTCTGGTTATGCACACAGGTAACTGGAGATCTCACGTGGCTCTGGTGGCTGAGTGTGTAATTCCTAGTGGCCTGGCTTCCACTGACCTGTCCCACAACACTGATAAGAGACATCAGTGGATAAGCTGATGTAGCCATGGGCACTCGCATGGGTCCCAGCTATGCCTGCCTGTTTGTCAGCCTCGTGGAACAGTCTCTGTTCCAAGCCTACACCGGTATCACTTCCCTACTTTCCCTATGCGACACTGACGACTGCAGTGACATCAATTCCATTTCCCATTTCCACTCCGTTGCGATGAGGCCGCACCAGGTTGGAGAAGCAAACAACCTGACGGCATGAACATCAATTTCTCAAACTTCCGGTAATGGCCCCCCACCTCCTTCACCATTCCCCATTCTCATTTCCTCCTCTCACCTTCTCTCCTTACCTGCCCATCACCTCCCTCTGGTGCTCCTTTCCTTCCCTTTCTTCCATGGCCTTCTGTCCTCTCCTATCAGATTCCCTCATCTCTAGCCCTCTATCTCTTTCACCAATCAACTTCCCAGCTCTTTCTTTCACCCACCCCCCCAGTTTCACCGATCACCTTGTATCTCTTCCTCCTTTCCCCTCCCCTTCTTGTTCCTCATATTATTCTCCAGTCCTGATGAAGGCCTGAAACATCGACTGGACTCTTTTCCATAGATGCTGTCTGACCTGCTGAGTTCCTCCAGCATTTTGTGTGTTGTGCCAAACTATTTAAATTAGTTATCAAACGGTGAACTACAGTGATCTCTTCTGCCTACACAATGTCCGTATCCCTCCATTTTCCTCACATTCATGTGCCTATCCAAACGTCTCTGTAAAATCCATAACGTATCTGCTTCTACCACCACTCTGTAAAAAAACTTGCCCCTCATATCTCCTTTGAAATTACCCCCTCTCACCATAAATGTTTGCCTTCTAGCGTTAGATATTCCAACCTTGGAAAAAAGATACTGCTTGTAAACTCTATCTATACCTCTCATAATCACAGAAATATTTATCAGATGCTCGCAGCCTCTGCCACTCCAGAGGAAATCTCGTTAGCTGAGGGCGGGCGCAGCCCAGAGAGATGCAGCTTCCACCAATCACAGCGGTAGGAATCATGCAGACCCCTCCCGAGGCTGAAACTCCCACAGTCACCAACGCAAGGACCTTCACCCTGTGTCTGAGCAAAATCTGAACTAAGGAACGGCGGACAAAGTGCCTGCATCCTGCAGCAGCCGAAACTAGCCCCACCTCCTGCTCTTTGAACCTTGGCTCCATCACAGAGTAGTCGTTAAACAATCAGAACACTCTAGAACATTGCACAGCAGAGCTCAGTGTGGTCTTGTTGTGCGGGGTTTCTAACTTATTCCAAGATCAATCTCACTATTCCCACCCACATCGTTCGTTCATACGTTATGTGTCTTATCGTGTGAGGTGGGTGATCGTGGTCTTTCCATGACCACGATTGTTCTTGCCAAATTTTTCTATAGAACTGGTTTGCCATTGCCTTCTCCTGGGCAGTGTCTTTACAAGACGGGTGACCCCAGCCATTATCAATACTCATCAGAGATTGTCTGCCTGGGGTCAGTGGTCGCATAACCAGGACTTGTGATCTGCACCGGCTGCTCATACGACCATCCACCTGATCTCATGGCTTCACGTGACCCTGATCGGGGGCTAAGCGGCTGCTACACCTTGCCCGAGGGTGATCAGCAGGCTAGCGGAGGGAAGGAGCACCTTACACCTCCTTTGAATATAGAATATTGAATAGTACAGCACATTACAGGCCCTTCGGCCCACAATGTTGTGCCGACCCTCAAACCCTGCCTCACATATAACCCCCCACCTTAAATTCCTCCATATACCTGTCTAGTACTCTCTTAAACTTCACTAGTGTGTCTGCCTCCACCACTGACTCAGGCAGTGCATTCCACGCACCAACCACTCTCTGAGTGAAAAACCTTCCTCTAATATCCCCCTTGAACTTCCCTCCCCTTACTTTAAAGCCATGTCCTCTTGTACTGAGCAGTGTTGCCCTGGGGAAGAGGCGCTGGCTGTCCACTCTATCTATTCCTCTTAATATCTTGTACACCTCTATCATGTCTCCTCTCATCCTCCTTCTCTCCAAAGAGTAAAGCCCTAGCTCCCTTAATCTCTGCTCATAATCCATACTCTCTAAACCAGGCAGCATCCTGGTAAATCTCCTCTGTAACCTTTCCAATGCTTCCACATCCTTCCTATAGTGAGGCGACCAAAACTGGACACAGTACTCCAAGTGTGGCCTAACTAGAGTTTTATAGATCTGCAACATTACATCGCGTCTCTTAAACTCTATCCCTCGACTTATGAAAGCTAACACCCCATAAGCTTTCTTAACTACCCTATCTACTTGTGAGGCAACTTTCTGGGATCTGTGGACATGTACTCCCAGATCCCTCTGCTCGTCCACACTACCAAGTATCCTGCCATTTACTTTGTACTCTGCCTTGGAGTTTATCCTTCCAAAGTGTACCACCTCGCACTTCTCCGGGTTGAACTCCATCTGCCACTGTTCAGCCCACTTCTGCATCCTATCAATGTCTCTCTGCAATCTTCGACAATCCTCTACACTATCTACAACACCACCAACCTTTGTGTCATCTGCAAACTTGCCAACCCACCCTTCTACCCCCACATCCAGGTCGTTAATAAAAATCACAAGAAGTAGAGGTCCCAGAACAGATCCTTGTGGGACACCACTAGTCACAACCCTCTAATCTGAATGTACTCCCTCCACTACAACCCTCTGCCTTCTGCAGGCAAGCCAATTCTGAATCCACCTGGCCAAACTTCCCTGGATCCCATGCCTTCTGACTTTCTGAATAAGCCTACCATGTTGAACCTTGTCAAATGCCTTACTAAAATCCATGTAGATCACATCCACTGCACTACCCTCATCTATATGCCTGGTCACCTCCTCAAAGAACTCTATCAGGCTTGTTAGGCACGATCTGCCCTTCACAAAGCCATGCTGACTGTCCCTGATCAGACCATGATTCTCTAAATGCCCATAGCATCTTTAAGAATAATCTCTAAGAATATCTCTAAGAATCTTTTCCAACAGCTTTCCCACCACAGACGTAAGGCTCACTGGTCCATAATTACCCGGACTATCCCTACTACCTTTTTTGAACAAGGGGACAACATTCGCCTCCCTCCAATCCTCCGGTACCATTCCCGTGGACAACGAGGACATAAAGATCCTAGCCAGAGGCTTAGCAATCTCTTCCCTTGCCTCGTGGAGCAGCCTGGGGAATATTCCGTCAGGCCTCGGGGACTTATCCGTCCTAATGTATTTTAACAACTCCAACACCTCCTCTCCCTTAATATCAACATGCTCCAGAACATCAACCTCACTCATATTGTCCTCACCGTCATCAAGTTCCCTCTCAGTGGTGAATACCGAAGAGAAGTATTCATTGAGGACCTTGCTCACTTCCACAGCCTCCAGGCACATCTTCCCACTTTTATCTCTAATTGGTCCTACCTTTACTCCTGTCATCCTTTTGTTCTTCACATAATTGAAGAATGCCTTGGGGTTTTCCTTTACCCTATTTGCCAAGGCCTTCTCATGCCCCCTTCTTGCTCTTCTCAGCCCCTTCTTAAGCTCCTTTCTTGCTACCCTATATTCCTCAATAGACCCACCTGATCCTTGCTTCCTAAACCTCATGTATGCTGCCTTCTTCCACCTGACTAGATTTTCCACCTCACTTGTCACCCATGGTTCCTTCACCCTACCATTCTTTATCTTCCTCACTGGGACAAATTTATCCCTAACATCCTGCAAAAGATCCTTAAACATCGACCACATGTCCACAGTACATTTCCCTGCGAAAACATCATCCCAATTCACACCAGCAAGTTCTAGCCTTATAGCCTCATAATTTGCCCTTCCCCAATTAAAAATTTTCCTGTCCTCTCTGATTCTATCCTTTTCCATGATAATGCTAAAGGCCAGGGAGCGGTGATCACAGTCCCCCAGATGCTCACCCACTGACAGATCTGTGACCTGACCCGGTTCGTTACCTAATAGTAGATCTAGTATGGCATTCCCCCTAGTCGGCCTGTCAACATACTGTGACAGGAATCCATCCTGGACACACTTAACAAACTCTGCACCATCTAAACCCTTGGAACTAAACAAGTGCCAATCAATATTAAGGAAGTTAAAGTCACCCATGATAACAACCTTGTTATTTTTGCACCTTTCCAAAATCTGCCTCCCAATCTGCTCCTCGGTATCTTTGCTGCTACCAGGGGGCCTATAGAATACCCCCAGTAGAGTAACTGCTCCCTTCCTGTTCCTGACTTCTACCCATACTGACTCAAAAGAGGATCCTGCTACATTACCCGCAATAAAACAAAAATCTGTGATATGTTAATTCACGTGAACCTTTATTTAACTGACAAAAGTACAAAGAAAAGATTTTCAATAGTTTTACTGACCAACTTAATTATATTTTGTTAATATACACAAATTTAGAATTTGATGGCTGCAACACACTCAACAAAAGTTGGGACAGAGGCATGTTTGCCATTGTGTTACATCACCTTTCCTTTTAATAACACTTTTTAATCGTTTTGGAACTGAGGATACTAATTGTAGTAGATTTGCAATTGGAAATTTTGTCCATTCTTGCTTGATATAAGACTTCAGTTGCTCAACAGTCCGTGGTCTCCATTGTCTGATTCTCCTCTTCATGATGCGCCATACATTTTCAATAAGAGATAGATCTGGACTGGCAGCAGGCCAGTCAAGCACACGCACTCTGTGTCTACAAAGCCACGCTGTTGTAGCCCGTGCAGAATGTGGTCTGGCATTGTCCTGCTGAAATGTCCCAGGAAGAGACGTCGCCTTGATGGCAACATATGTCTCTCTAAAATCCTAATATACACCTCAGAGTCAATGGTACCTTCACATATATGTAACTCACCCATGCCATGGGCACTGATGCACCCCCATACCATCACAGATGCTGGCTTTTGCACCTTTCGCTGATAACAATCAGGATGGTCGTTTTCATCTTTGGCACAGAGAACTCAACACCCGTTTTTTCCGAAAACTAGCTGAAATGTGGACTCATCTGACCACAGCACACGGTTCCACAGTCTTTCGGTCCATCTGAGATGAGCTCGGGCCCAGAGAACTCGCCGGCGTTTCTGCATAGAGTTGATGTATGGCTTCCTCCTTGCGTAATACAGTTTCAAGTTGCATTTCTGGATGCAGCGACAGACTGTGTTAAGTGACAATGGTTTTCCAAAGTACTCCCGAGCCCAGGTGGCTATAATTGTCACAGTAGCATGACGGTTCCTTAGGCAGTGCCGCCTGAGGGCTCAAAGATCACGCGCATTCAACAGTGATTTCCCTTGCACTTTACGCACTGAGATGTCTCTGAATTCTCTGAATCTTTTCACAATATTATGTACTGTAGATGTTGAAAGACCTAAATTCTCTGCAATCTTGCGTTGGGAAATGTTCCTTTTGAACTGACTAACAATTCTCTCACGAATTTTGGCACAAAGGGGTGAGCCACAACCCATCCTTGCTTGCAAAGACTGAGCCTTTGATGGACGCTACTTTTATACCCAGTCATGATACCTCACCTGCTACCAATTAGCCTGCTTAATGTGGAGTCTTCCAAACCGGTGTTACTTGAATATTCTGTGCACTTTTCAATCTTATTTTAACTCTGTCCCAACTTTTGTTGAGTGTGTTGCAGCCATCAAATTCTAAATTTGTGTATATTTACAAAATACAATTAAGTTGGTCAGTAAAACTATTGAAAATCTTTTCTTTGTACTTTTGTCAGTTAAATAAGGGTTCAGGTGAATTAACATATCACAGATTTTTGTTTTCATTGCATTTTGGAAAATATCCCAACTTTTCTGGAAATGGGGTTTGTAGTTTAAACCCTCCCGAACCATGCTAGCAAACCTACCTGTAAGGATATTGCTCCCCCTCGAGTTCAGGTGCAACCCATCCAATCTGTACAGGTCCCACCTTCCCCAGAAGAGATCCCAATGGTCCAAAAATCTAAAACCCTGCGCCTTGCACCAACTCCTCAGCCACGCATTCAACTGCCATCTCCTCCAATTCTTACCATCACTATCACGTGGTACTGGCAGCAATCCTGAGAACGCCACCCTTGAGGTCCTGTTCTTCAGCCTTCTGCCTAGTTCCCGAAACTCACCCTTCAGGACCTCATCCCTCTTCCTGCCTATGTCGTTGGTACCAACATGTATCACAACTTCTGGTTGCTTTCTCTCTTGTACCAGGATGTCATGCACCCGGTCAGATACATCCTGGACCCTGGCACTCGGGTGGCAACAAACCATGCGGGTTTCCTTCTCACGTCCACAAAATCTCCTGTCTGCTCTCCTGACTATAGAGTCTCCAATGACGACAGCTCTCCTCTTCTCCGTCCCATTCTTCTGCACCACAGGGTCAGACTCAATGCCAGAGGCCCTGCCACCGTGGCTCACATCTGGTCAGTTGTTTTCACCAACAGCATCCAGGATGGTAAACTTATTATTCGGGGGAATGGCTACAGGGGTGCTCTGCACTACCTGTCTACTCTCCTTCGCTTTCCCCCCTTGGACTGTCACCGAAAGACCTGCTTCCAGCAGCCTAGGTGTGACTACCTCCCTGTAGCTCTCATCTATGACTGCCTCATTCTCCCTTATGAGTCGAAGGTCATCCAGCTGCTGCTCCAGATTCCTCACACGGTCTTCCAGATCACCCAGCCGCAAGCACTTCTGGCAGATGTGACTCTGCGGGAGAGGGGAGTTCCCCCAAGACTGCCACATCTCACAGGAGAGGCACATCACCGTCTCAGGAGGAATTGTAAAGACTAACTGGGAACAAGCTCGTCTTCCACCTCTTCTCATCGAAGCCTCTCGAGTCAAAGCCTCAAATCTCCACTCCTTCAATGGCCCGCTCTCTCACTGGCTGCTATTTTTTTTGGTAGAGACATATCTCCACCCTGACACCAATCCCTCCATTTTCCTATCATCGGAGAGTCTCTTAAATGCCCCGAATGTATCTGCTTCGAAACCCCCCCCCCCAAACAACAAGAACACCGACCAACAGCAAGGAACTGCACCCTGACCCCTTTCCATCAGGTTGATGACACCACCCTCCCACTCCAGATCGAAACCCCTCTTCTCGCGACACTCCACTCACCAAGAACATCCTCTTTCCCGTCTTTGTCCGGGATTGTGAATATCCCCACGATCTCGTGCCCTGCCTTTTTCAGTTCCTTGTACACCTCTTGGCCAAACAGGCTTTGTCCAATCACAGCGATCTTCATCCTCCTTCACCAATCAGCACTCTCCTGTTGAGACCAGTGTGAACCAATCACCAAACAGTAAACACAAACACAACATTCAGCAACAGCATCCCCCCAGCCCACACTCCCTCCCTCTCCCATGCTCCCAGACCTCTACAGCTCTGTTCGACACCGGTGCTTGTGAGAACACAGGAGAAGAGGAAGCCATTCAATAGGATCAGTAACACACACAAAATGCTGGAGGAATTCAGTAGGTCAGGCAGCATCTATGAAGAGAGATAAGCAATCAACATTTTGGGCTGAGACCCTTCATTGGGACTGGAAAGAAAGGGGGAAGAAGCCAAAATAAGTCACTTTTTATTGTCATTTCGACCATAACTGCTGGTACAGTACATAGTAAAAATGAGACAACGTTTTTCAGGACCATGGTGTTTCATGACACAGTACAAAAAAATAGACTGAACTACGTAAAAAACAACTACACTAGACTACAGACCTACCCAGGACTGCATAAAGTGCACAAAACAGTGCAGACATTACAATAAATAATAAACAGGACAATAGGGCAGTAAGGTGTCAGTCCAGGCTCTGGGTATTGAGGAGTCTGATGGCTTGGGGGAAGAAACTGTTACATAGTCTGGTCGTGAGAGCCTGAATGCTTCAGTGCCTTTTCCCAGACGGTAGGAGGGAGAAGAGATTGTATGAGGGGTGCGTGGGGTCCTTCATAATGCTGTTTGCTTTGCGGATGCAGCGTGTAGTGTAAATGTCTGTGATGGCAGGAAGAGAGACCCCGATGATCACAGCTGACCTCACTATCTGCTGCAGGGTCTTGCGATCCGAGATGGTGCAATTTCCGAACCAGGCAGTGATGCAGCTGCTCAGGATACTCTCAATACAACCCCTGTAGAATGTGATGAGGGTGGGGGGTGGGAGATGGACTTTCCTCAGCCTTCGCAAAAAGTAGAGACGCTGCTGGGCTTTCTTTGCTACGGAGCTGGTGTTGAGGGACCAGGTGAGATTCTCCGTCAGGTGAACACCAATAAATCTGGTGCTCTTAACGATCTCTACTGAGGAGCCGTCGATGTTCAGCGGGGAGTGGTTGCTCTGTGCCCTCCTGAAGTCAACAACCATCTCTTTTGTTTTGTTCACAGAAAGAGAACAAAACAAAAAAAGTAAGAAAGTGGGGGAAGGGGAAGGAGCACCATCTGGAAGATGATAGGTGAGGCCAGATAAGGAGGGAAGTGAGGGAGGGAGGGGAGGTGAACATCAACTATTCCCCTCCACAGATGCTGCCTGGCCTTCTGATTCCTTCAGCATTTTGTGTCTGTTCCTCCAGAGATCCGGCATCTCGTGCTTACAAAAGGATCAGTACCTCTGGTGTTCCCTCTCACCCTTCTCTTCCTCCCAATGCTCGAGTTTCCCCATCCTGTCAGGCAGAGGTTCCCCGCACTCTGCAGGAAGGAGAACGCATGGGGGCAGCCCGCAGGTGTTGCCGAAGTCAGCATAGCACGTCCATGCTTTTCAGCAGAACACCAGCAACGGACGTTGTTGAACTTGTACAAGGAGTTGGTGAGTAATTTGGAGTGTTGTGTGCAGTTTTGGTCACCTACCTACAGGAAAGATGTAAACCAGGTTGAAAAAGTCCAGAGAAATTTTACAAGGATATTGCCAGGTCTGGAAGACTTGTGTTATAAGGAAAGATTGAAAGAGTTAGGACTGTATTCTTTAGTATGTGTGTGGGAACATTTCAGTTACTGCGCGGACGTGCACCCACACAGCTTAAAAGGAGCGGTGACACCCCCCTCCGTCACTTCCACAAGAAGCTCATTCCACACTCAGCATCCGCAGTCTGCAGGTGCCTTTGAAATCTCATCTTAAACCTATGCCCTCTTGTTTTGATTCGCCAGCTGCAGGAAAGACTGCATGTTCGCCTTACCTCAGCCCTCATATACACCTCTGTCAGATCACACTCCATTCTCCAATGCTCTAATGGATAAAGTCCCAACCTGCTCAGCCTCTTTCCAATTCTCAGCAACATCCGTGTAATTCTCCTTCCAGCTCAATAGCATCTTTCCTACACAAGGTGACCAAACCAGAACACAATATTCCAAATGTAGCCTCACCAACATCTTGTACAACCGCAACGTCACACCCTAATTCCCGTACCCAGTGTCCTGAGGGGTATCTGTGGGTGGCAGTGTTCCCCTGCCCCACTACCCTTAGTGGGATGAATGGGGGGGGGGGGGGTTGTTAGGGGCTGCCAGCACTGGGTGAGTAACTGAAGTGCGTTTTGCAGACAGTCTGCACTACAGCCACTGTGGAGGGGGGGAGTGTTTAGTGGGTGGGTGGGGTGCCAATTGAGCAGGCCGTTTTGCCCCAGATAAAAATTCTAAAACACGAAGGCGCTGGAAATCTGCAATAAAAACAAAAAACGATGTGAAACTCAGCAGGTCAGGTAGAGAAAGTTGAAGGTGGATAGATCCTCTGCCTCACACCTCCAGTGACTCCAGGTTCCATCTCAACCCCTGGCAATGTCATTGTGTAAACTTTGCCAATTGGCCTTGTGACCACATGGAATTCCCCTGGGGTGATGCGGTTTACTCCCATGTCCCAATGACATATGAGTCATTGGTTAATTAGCTGCTGAACCCCCCCCCCCCACGTGTGTGGGTTAATTTGGGCAGAGGTGATGTGAGTGAAGGGTGGAATGACAGTATGGACCCGATGGGCAGAAGGGCCTGGTTTCTGCTGTACCTCTCTTGGTCCCGTCTCAGGACCTGGAGCCCCTGTAGGATGAGTGTCCCATCGTACACCCACTGTTGGTATACAACACACACTTAGCTCCCGAGGAAACGGAGAACCGAGACCCGGAGCGGTCCTGGTGAAGCATCTCGCCCGAAACGCCGACTGGTTATTCATTTATAGATGCCGCCTGACCCGCGGAGTTCCTCCAGCAGTTTGTGTGTGTTGCTCAGCGTCTGATGGGTAGAATCTGTGGCATCTCGGGGGTGGACAGTCTGGATACTGGCTACGTGTCGTTCTGCTGAGTACACACTTCAATGTACCTGTGATAAACCGTCGGAGCCCACACTTCAGAGGAGAGCCGCGTCTTAGGGGGGTGGGGATGTCAGGTTGTCTTCAACACTGACCAATCGGAAGCCGGCGTTCGGCAAACCCCCTTACCAGCTGATCGCATGGAAAGAGGTCAAAGTGAAAACAGTTCTTCCTCCCACCCCCCAAACCCCGACTCTCTGAAAATGCTCCGGCTCGTTCACGACCTCGCACAAGCTCCCCGGAAACTTGCTCCGGGTTCAGAACTAGGGAGAACTCTCGGTGAAATTCTAACCCGGTTATAAATAGCGACACTACAACGAAAACCAATAGCCCGCAAAAAAATGTCTGCTAAAGCACGACAAAGTAATAAACTTTCTGCAAACTTCTCGCAGTGCAGAAGAGGGGCTATCCGGAACTGATTGAGGGTCGGGATAATTCACTCCAAACATGTAGCAAACAGGAGAGAGAGAGAGAGAGAGAGAAAACAACAGTTTGTGGTTACAGTCCCAGGCCGAATGTCTGTTTACAGACATGTCTCTGTCGCAACGCAAATCTCCCCCTCCCCTAATTCCCTCCCTTTGC
Source organism: Hemitrygon akajei (assembly GCF_048418815.1). Taxonomy (NCBI): domain Eukaryota; kingdom Metazoa; phylum Chordata; class Chondrichthyes; order Myliobatiformes; family Dasyatidae; genus Hemitrygon; species Hemitrygon akajei. Next base: position 2,380,500 of record NC_133142.1, on the reverse strand, counting down.
CCCTGCATTGCCCGAGGTGTTAGGGGAGAGAGGCAGGCGGGGAGCAGGCACTCACCGTCTCTGTAAGGCAGAGCTGCTAGAGAGAGCGAGGAGCGAGGGGGAGGCGCTCGGAGAGTGGTTGGTTAGGCATCGACGCAGCTCGGGGCGAGAGATTACCACACACCCTCCCAGCCTGACTGGGAAGGACACTGGAAACGCGGTCGTTATCAACACGCTCGGCAAAACCACGTCTTCCGCCGGGCCCGGCCCAGAGTTGTGTTTCCAACGCGAAGTTTCGAAAAGTATGAGAGGCCCCGAGGGGGGGAGACAGGGTCCTTTACAAATCCAAAATCCATTTTAATCTTATTTGTTGAAATTATACAAGTAGAATCAGAAATCAAGTTTATTATCACCGACTAAAATTGTTGTATTTGTGGCAGCAGTGCGATATATAATTACCATAGATTAAAATAAGAACGTATTTTTTAGAAGTACTGTAGTGCAAAGTAAGAGCGGAATAGTGAGGTGGTGTTCTGTCTGATGGCGGGAGGGGAAACACTGTTTATAAAACGCTGTCGTCAGGCTTCCCACCTCCCTGGTGACAGTACCGGGATGAGAGGAGGACACGTCATCGATGGGGAGGCTCCTTCATGATGGAGGCATCGCCTTTTGAAGATGTCCTCGATGCCAGTGCCCACGATGGAGCTGGCTGGGTTCACAACTTTCTGCATCTTTTCCCCATCCTGTGTACTGGCCCGACCATACCAGAGAGTGATGCATCCAGTTACAATGCTCACCGCGGACATCTGTAGACAGTTGCTAGTGTCTTTGGTGGCAAAGCAAAGTTCCTCCAACTCCGAATGCAATACAGCCGCTGCCGTGCCTTCTTGGGACCAGGGTTAGGGTTAACCCTCACCCTAACCCTAAACCTCACCCTCACCCTAACCCTCACCCTAACCCTAACCCTCACCCTAACCCTAACCCTAACCCTAACCCTAAACCTCACCCTAACCCTAACCCTCACCCTAACCCTAACCCTCACCCTAACCCTCAACCTAACCCTAACCCTAACCCTAACCCTAACCCTAACCCTAACCCTCACCCTAACCCTAACCCTAACCCTAAACCTCACCCTAACCCTCACCCTAACCCTCACCCTCACCCTAACCCTAACCCTAACCCTAACCCTAACCCTCACCCTCACCCTAACCCTAACCCTAACCCTAACCCTAAACTCACCCTAACCCTAACCCTAACCCTCACCCTAACCCTAACCCTAACCCTAACCCTAAACTCACCCTAACCCTCACCCTCACCCTCACCCTAACCCTAACCCTCACCCTCACTCTAACCCTCACCCTAACCCTAACCCTCACCCTAACCCTAACCCTAACCCTAACCCTCACCCTCACCCTCACCCTAACCTAACCCTCACCCTCACCCTAACCCTAACCCTAAACTCACCCTAACCCTAACCCTAAACTCACCCTCACCCTAACCCTAACCCTCACCCTAACCCTAACCCTAACCCTAAACTCACCCTAACCCTAACCCTCACCCTCACCCTAACCCTCACCCTAACCCAATACAGCCGCTGCCGTGCCTTCTTGGGCCCAGGGTAGATCCTCGGGGTGAGCTTGAAATCGTTTACACTTTCCGCTGCTGATCTACCTCACAGATTTATGCCTGTTTTTCACTGCACAGGTGCAATGGGAAAGACACTTTCAGCATCACAGGCACGGAGAATCAGATAAGCAGCATTCACAAGAAAAACATCAACAACAACGGTAGCAAAAGACCAAGGACCTTATTGTGGACTTCAGGAAAAGTGGAAAAGGTGATCAGATTCTAGTGTCAACATCTCTGAAGATTTATCCTGGGTCCAAATATTGATACGAATACAAAGAAGCTGTATAAGGCCGTAAGATAGAGGGGCAAAATGTCGCTATTTGGCCCATTGAGTCGGCACCGCCATTTCATCATGGCTGATCCATTTCCCTCTCAGTACAATCTCCTGCCTTCTCCCTCTATTCCTGACTAATCAATAATCTATCAGCCTCTGCCTTAAAGATACCCAATGTATCAACCTCTTCCTTAAATATATTCAATGTATCAACCTCTTCCTTAAATATATTCAATGTATCAAACTCTGCCTTAAAGATACCCAATGTATCAAACTCTGCCTTAAAGATACCCAATGTATCAAACTCTGCCTTAATAGAAACATAGAAAACCTACAGCACAATACTGGTTCTTTGACCCACAAAGTTGTGCCGAACATGTCCCTACCTTAGAAATTACTATTACAAGGCTTACCCGTAGCCCTCTATTTTTCTAAGCTCCATGTACCTATCCATGTCCCGCTGTAACCTCTGACAGCCCTCCACACTATCCACAACACCTCCAACCATTGCGTCATAGGCAAACTTACTAACCCATCCCTCCACTTCGTCATCCAGGTCATTTATAAAAATCACGAAGAGTAGGGGAGTCCGAACAGATCTCTGAGGCACTCCACTGGTCACCGACCTCCATGACCCGTCTACAACCACTCTTTGCCTTCTGTGTGCAAGCCAGTTCTAGACCACGAAGCCAGCGTGTCGAACTCCGCCTTAAATATACCCAACGCCTTGTCTGGCTGAAGAAATTCCTCCTCATCTCCGTTCTATTCTGAGGCAGTGCCCTCAGGTCCGAGACTCCCCCAGCAGAGGAAATATCCTGTCCACTTCCGCTCTGTTGGGGCCTTTCATTATTCAACATTGTTCTAAACTCCAGCGCGGGTCGGCTCAGAGCCACCAATCGATCCTCAGATGGCAACTCATTCTGGGGAACCTACACCAGCGTCAGCACCTCCTTCCCTCATGTGGAGGAAAGTTAAGCCTGAGAGTTAAGGGTTAATAAAATCACGAGGATAGCAGGGTGAGAAGCAACTGGGGTCCGGACGACTGTCTACTCATTCTAATTGGCAAAGAGTCCTGTCAGAAATGAAGCACGGATTCTGTGCGTAAGCAGGAACCATTGGCCGCTGGACATGACTGCTGGCTTGGATTCTTACAGATAACGGGGAACTGATTGTGTTTGTGCGGACCATGTGTCTAATTTTTTTTTGGAAGGTATGGAAGCATCCTTGTCGATGAGGACAAAGCAGGAACTTTTGATCCCTGAAAACTGCTGAACTGCGTGCGTTTTGAAGTTTGAAAGACCGTGCTTGTGCTCACTTAAGCAGAGTCGTGGCCGGTTCTCCGCGGTCACGGAATAAATTAATTAAACTGAATACCGGCTCTGTGCCTTTGTTTAAGTCTAATCGGCGATAGCAAATTTCTCTGACAGATCAGGCGATAAGGATGGGATCTCTATTAAATACGGGATGTCGGAAAGGGGAGACAGGAATGGCGAGCGGGGTCGCCCGGACCGGCCGGTGACCGGTCCCTGAGATCGGGTAAGGAGCAGGAAGGGAATTGTAAGAGGGGACGAGACTCGGTTGAGATTAAAATAGGGACCTCGGTATCTGGTATTTGGTTGGCCAACCGAGGGGGGAGCGCTCGATAGTAAAAGGTAAAACACAAGCCTGCTGATCCACTAACCAGCCCGCCGGTGATTTGAGTACGTACGCGAAGAAATGTCGAAAATTATAAGACGACGGAATAACTCCTGGATGACCCGTTGGTTGGAAACGGAGGACAACGGGTCCTCTGTAACAGTCCCCCGTGATGTGTATGGGTGGAGTTGCGCGGTTGGCCGTATCGTGAGCCTTTCGATCCGAAGACAATTCAGTACTGGAAACCCGAAACGAAAGTTGTAAATGGGGATCCAAACTGGGACAGAGGATATATGATGTGGCGTTCTAATAAATGGGAAGAGTTGGTCATTAAAGGTTAAACTGAAGTAAGAAGAAAACTGGACCCTTCAAAAGGCAGAGGTGCCCCATCGGGGCTGCCCCGGGCACCGGACTGTACCCTCAGATCACTCCCCCGCCTCCGAATCGGGGCTGCCTGATGACCTGGAAATAATAGAGGCGGCTGTGGGTGTGACTCAGCGATGGAACCGCCACCCTCTGTCAGATACCTAACCCGCTACCCGTCGCTGCTTATAGTGATTTGCGGAACCTCTTGGCGCGGAGAAGGAGCCAATTTCCCTCCCACTGATCCAGGACCGAGGGGTAACTGGGTCCCTCCTGAAACTCCTCGCGGATGGAACGAGCAATTGGTCAGAAGGGGTAAAAAAATGCCATCCTTGCGGGAGCAAGACAACACTGGGTGTCACCAGAAAAAGGGCGAAACCATTGCCAATTTCATTATCCGTTTCAAGGATTGCCCACAATCTGTAAAATGGCCAGTTAGCCGGGCAGACATTTCTGAGCTGCCTTCAACCCGAGGTGGCTCACTCTTCTAAATGAACTAATCGAAACTGGCAAACACAGCGATGGAATGATAGAAACATAGAAAACCTACAGCACAATACAGGCCCTTCGGCCCACAGAGCTGTGCCGAACATGGCCCTACGTTAGAAATTACTAGCTTACCTATAGCCCTCTATTTTTCTAAGCTCCATGTACCTATCCAAAAGTCTCTTATGAGACCCTATTGTATCCCCCTCCACCACCGTTGCCGGCAGCCCATTCCACACACTCACCACTCTCTGAATAAAAAATTTACCCCTGACATCTCCTCTGTACCTACTCCCCAGCACCTTAAACCTGTGTCCTCTTGTGGCAACCATTTCAGCCCTAGGAAAAAGCCTCTGACTATCCTCACGATCAACACGTCTCATCATCTTGTACACCTCTATCAGGTCAGCTCTCATCCTCCTTTGCTCCAAAGGAGAAAAGACCGAGTTCACTCAACCTATTCTCATAAGGCATGCTCCCCAATCCAGGCAACATCCTTGTAAATCTCCTCTGCACCCTTTCTACGGTTTCCACATCCTTCCTGTAGTGAGGTGACCAGAAATGAGCACAGTACTCCAAGTGGGGTCTGACCAGGATCCAATATAGCTGCAACATTGCCTCTCGGCTCCTAAATTCAATTCCACAATTGATGAAGGCCAATACACCATATGCCTTCTTAACCACAGAGTCAACGGGCGTAGCTGCTTTGAGTGTCCTATGGACTCAGACCCCAAGATCCCTCTGATCCTCCACACTGCCATGTCTTACCATTAATACTATATTCTGCCATCACATTTGACCGACCAAAATGAACCACCTCACATTTATCTGGGTTGAACTCCATCTGCCACCTCACAGCCCAGTTTTGCATCCTATCAATGTCCTGCTGTAACCTCTGACAGCCCTCCACACTATCCACAACACCTCCAACCTTTGAGTCATCAGCAAACTTACTAACCCATCCCTCCACTTCCTCATCCAGGTCATTTATAAAAATCATGAAGAGTAAGGGTCCCAGAACAGATCCCTGAGGCACTCCACTGGTGACTGACCTCCATGCAGAATATGACCCATCTACAACCACTCTTTGCCTTCTGTGGGCAAGTCAGTTCTGGATCCACAAAGCAATGTCCCCTTGGATCCCATGCCTCTTTACTTTCTCAGTAAGCCTTGCATGGGTAACCTTATCAAATGCCTTGCTGAAATCCATATACACTACATCTACTGCTCTACCTTCATCAATGTGTTTAGTCACATCCTCAAAAATATTGTTGATATCAACAATATTGATATTGTTACCTCCTTGATTAGCAAAGATAGAAATGGGTTATTTAAGAACCGGAGAGAGAAAGAACAGTACATGAAGATGGGAGGAGAATGGGACACGTGAGAGCCGGGACAAGAGCCGGGCTGTATGTCGGAAATGCGGTAGGAAAGGACGCTGGACTAGGTAATGCTGTAGTGAAAATGAAGGACTAAGGCAAGAGGGCTCTGGAATGAAGGACAGGGGATAGGCTCCTTTGCAAGAGGGCTCTGGAATGAAGGACAGGGGATAGGCTCCTTTTCCTGTGCGAAATCTCGCTGGGACCCAACAGGAGGATGGGCGGTACAGGCAGCAATAATCAGGCTTTCAGAAAACCCCCTAGAGGATGCCCTGTTAGAGACAGAGATGGTAACCAGAAAATACGGGCCTGATCGACTCCGATGCTACAGCATCGTCCGTACATCCTCCCGTGGGGTTACCAAAAGGTCATGAAAGTATTAAGAATAGCCAGAGTTCCTATGATAGGAATTGTCCAAGCCGGTTGCAATAAAGGAGGGAAAAATTGGATTAATGAGACATTTGTAATAGCAGGAAAACTGCCTGTTAATTTGCTTGGACGCCAGGCCCTCTGTAAGTTAAATGTTGTTGTCCGTTGCACCCCAAGGGCTTGTCTCTTGAGATCCTCGAAATAGACTGCCTGAGCTTCGCACTATAATGTCCCCCCCAAATAAAAACCAGAATACACAACAGATCTGTCACAAGTCGGATGTGAGTTTCACAGGCGGAGCCCCCCCTCCCCCCCACCGATCATCAATGGACATTCGTCAAGTGGACCCAGAACAACATAATAATCACAGGACCATAAGACCATTAGACATAGGAGCAGAATTAGGCCATTCAGCCCATCGAGTCTGCTCCTCTATTCCATCATGGCTGATTCCAGATCCCATTCAACCCCATACACCTGCCTTCTCGCCATATCTTTTGATACCCTGACCGATCAGGGTATCTACTCTCTGGCTAAAAGAAATCCTCCTTACCTATCTTCTAAAATGTCATGCCTCGATTTTGAGGCTGTGCTCTCTAGATCTGGTTATCCCCACCTTAGGAAGCATCCTCTCCACATCCACCCCGTCTAGTCCTTTCGACATTCGGTAGTTATCAAAAAGATCTTCTAAGTTCCAGTGAATACAAACCCAAAGCTGCCAAGTGCTCCTCATATGTTAACCCCTTCATTCCTGGAATCATCCTCGTGAACCTCCCCTGGACTCTCTCCAATGTTAACACACCCTTTCTGCGAGATAGGGCCCAAAACTACTGATGATAGTATAGCCCTGAGGTAACCTTGGCCGTGTGTACTGCTGTCGGTTATAGGTACAGACGAGCAGGTACTGACTGTCTTTGTGCAGGGGTATGGAGAAGAGGGCTGAACACAGATCGATTACAGTGTACTCTGACAGGACAGAGGCCAATATCACATAAGCGACCGGCACTATGGGTGAACCGAGCTGTACTATCTGATTTATAGCTCTCAAGTCCTGTACAAACCAGCACGTCCAGTTTTCTTGGCTTGGGAGTGGGTAATATCAGCACGTTGCAGGGTCTTTGTGTTAGTCACGAGCCCCTTGCTGCAATAAGGGTGCATCACTGGCTTAATCCCATTGAGTGCCTGATGGAGGGAGGAGGGAAACAGGGCGAGGTGAGAAGAGGTAGGAGGGCAGAGTGGGGAATAGAAGAGGGAGGGAGAGGGATTATTTTTTACCAGAAGAGGAAATCAATATTCATGCCATGAGGTTGGAGACAAACCAGACGGAATATAAGGTGTTGCTCCTCCACCCTGAGGGAGGCCTCATCATAGAGTACAGCACAGAACCAGGCCCTTTGGCCCATCAAGTGTATTCTGAACCATTTACTGCCCACTCCCATTGAGCTGCACCAGGACAATAGCCCTCCATACCCCTTGTCATGGCCCCTTCTGGCAATCCCCCACCTTGCTATTCACCTCAGGAATTGGGCCTCAATTCCATTGTTTAGTTTCCAGTCATTTCCAGGCTCCACTAACTACACACACCTGCTTTCCATCAGAAGATGCAGGATAAAGACCCTGTGATCACAACAAGGAGCTGCCAGTTCGTTGGTCGACTCCAGTGTGAGTAACCTCGTTTCATGGTTCTTAGGGCTGTTAGTTCTAAGTCTAGCATCGCTCCTGGATACTGATTCCACACTCGCTACGTCAATAACGCCTCCCAATTCCGACTCCATGCCTGTGTTCTGCACTTGGGTTCGTCCACTGCTACGCTCATGTAACACCATGTAACACCATGTAAATGTAAAACACCATGTAAATTAAAAAGCAGAACCAAAAAAGTGGTAATCTCTGGATTCATGGAAAACTGGCACCAATATTGGGGAAGGATGGAGATGTTTCACTGGGATGGCATCCAGCGGAACCACGATGGGACCGGATCCCGGCAAGTTGCTTTAAACCAGATAGTGGGTGGGGGGGGGGGGGGTGGTCAACAGATTGGAGAAGTGTGGATAAAGTAAAAGCAAAAGTTAAAAAAAAAGTTAGGGGGGAAAGTCAAATGCAAAAGACACAAAGATTACTGGATTTTAAAAGAATGATGTGTGTAAGGACACTTTATCTGAATGCCTGTAGTATTCAAAACAAGGTCAGTGAACTTGTGGCACAAATCAGTACAAAGGGATGTGATTTAGTGGCCATTACAGAGACGTGGTTGCAGGGTGGAGAGGATTGGGAATCAGTTATCCAAGGATATCAGGTAATATTGAAGGATAGGCAGGAAGGTAAGGGAGGTAGGTTAGCGCTCTTAATTAAAGGTGAGATCAGGACGATAGTGAGAGACGATATAAGATCTAAGAAGCAGAATGCTGAACACATCTGGGTAGAGATTAGGAATAGTAAAGGGAAAAATCACTGGTGGGAGTTGTCTATCAACCACTGAATAATAACATTACAGTGGCACAGGCAATAGACAGAGAAATAACTGAGGCATGTAAGAATGGACAGCAGTTATGGGGCTAACTTACACATAAATTGGGTGAATCAAGTTGGTTGAGGCAGTCTTGAGGAGGACTTCATAGAATGCAAACGTGAAGGCTTTCTTGAGCAGCGTGTTACTGAACCTACGAGGGAACGTGCTGTCTTAGATCTGGTCCTGTGCAATGAGACAGGTAAAATCAGTGATCTTGTAGCTAGGGATCCTCTTGGAAAGAGTGATCATGGTATGATTAAGTTTCTCATACAAATGGAGGGTGCAATAGTTTGATGTAAAACCAGTGTATTATGCCGAAACAAGAGAGACTACAATGGGATTAGGGAGGAGTTGGATAGGGTAGACTGGGACCACAGACTACATGGTGGGACAGTTGAGGAATGGTGGAAGACAAAGAGATTTTTCACGGTGCTCAACAAAAGTATATTCCAGCTAAAAGCAAAGACAATAAAGATGGGGAGAGTCAGCCTTGGATAACTAAGGAAATAAAAGAAGGCATCAAACTAAAAGCTTGTGTGTACAAAGTCACCAAGAGTAGTGGGAAGACTGGGAAAACTTTAAAAAGCAACAAGGAACCACTAAGCCAGCAATAAAGAAAGAGAAGAGAGATTATGAAAATAAACTAGCACAAAGTATAAAAATGGATGGTAAAAGTTTTTATAATTGTATAAATGCAAGAACCTCCAGTTGAACTCTATCTTTTTGTGTGTTTCCCCCTCACTGTCAGCCTGTGGTTTTGTATTGCCGTGTGCTCCTGTCCCCGCTCCTGCTCTACTCCGGCCCCTGTGTTACTGAGTACTCCATCTCTCATCTGTTTCTCATTATTACCTGTATTGCTGCCACCTGTGTCTCATTGTGCTCCACCTATCATCTGTCTCTCTGTTTATTGCTCAGTGTATTTCAGTCCGGTGTTTTCACCTGTTTGTTGCCAGATTGTGCCAGTGAGTTTTCCTGAGCCTGTCCAGCATTCGTATCTACACTCTGTCTGTCTGAATATCGACTCTTTCTGTTTCCTGATTCTGGTTTTTGGATTTCTCTGGATGTTTTGATCTCTGCCTGAACTTTGATGCTGACTCTGTTTGCACCTCAGGATTTGTTACTCAGTTGATATCACTGTGTGCACGGTACTGGTCTGCAGTTAGATCCCTGCTCCAGTGCCTTGACAATAAAGCAGGAAAGTGTGGCTAAGGTGAGCATAGGTTCCTTGGGGACAAGGAGGAGGAATTGATATTGGGTAATGAGGAAATGGCCAAGGCTTTGAATGTTGGTCTTCACAGTGGAGGACACATCTAACAAGCCAAAGAGAGATGTTATGGATGTGATGGGAGGTGAGGACCTCGATACACTAGAGGCAGTGCTGAGCAAACTTGTGGCCTGAAGATAGACAAGTCCCCCGGTCCTGATGGAATGCATCCCAGGATACTGAAAGAAATGGCAGAAGTTATAGTAGCTTTGGTGATAATTTACCAAAATTCTCTGGACTCTGGGGCCCATCAGATTGGTAGAAGGTGAATGTCACGCCACTATTCAAAAACAGATGTAGGCAAAAGGCAGGTAACTATGAGCCAACACCAGGAAATCTGCAGATGCTGGAAATTCAAACAACACACACAAAATGCTGGTGGAACACAGCAGGCCAGGCAGCATCTATAAGGAGAAGCACTGTCGACGTTTCGGGCCCAGACCCTTCATCAGGTCAAAGGGTCTCGGCCTGAAACATCGACAGTGCTTCTCCCTATAGATGCTGCCTGGCCTGCTGTGTTCCACCAGCATTCTGTGTGTGTTGCTTAACTATGGGCCAGTTAGTTTGACATCTGTAGTTGGGGAAAATGCTTGAAGCTATCATTAAAGAAGAAACAGTGAGGCATCTGGAAATAAATGGATTCATCAGGTAGACGCAGCATGGATTCAGCAAAGGCAGGTTCTGTTAGACAAACTTACTGGAGCTCTTTGTGGATAGAATGAGTGCAGTGGATAGAGGGGAACAGATGGATGTTATTTACTTGGTTTCCTAGAAGGTGTTTGATAAGGGGCCACACAGAAGACTTATCCATAAGGATGCATTGAGTTGTGGGTGATTATTACCATGGATAGAGGATTGGTTACTAATAAGAAGTGGAGAGTTGGGATACATGGGGGTTACTCTGGTTGGCAATCAGTGGTGTGCCACAGGGGTTGGTGCTGGGCCTGCAACTGTTCATGATATACATTAATGATCTGGAAGAGGAGACCGAATATAATGTACCTAAGTTTACTGATAACACTAAACTGAGTGGAAAAGCAAAGTGTGTGGAAGGTATCGGGAGTCTGCAGAGAGATATCAATAGGTTAAGAGAGCATGCAAGGGTCTGGCAGATGGAGTAAAATGCTGGTAAATGCAAGGCTATTCACTTTGGAAGGAAAAATGGAAGAGCAGATTATTACTTAAATGGTAAAAGATTGCAGCATGCTGCTGTGCAGAGGGACGTGGGAGTGTTTGTTCATGAATCACAAGGGTGGTTTGCAGGTGCAGCCGGCTGTCAAGAAGATAAAATGGAATGTTGGCCTTCATTGCTAGAGGGATTGAATTCAAGAGCAGGGAAGTCATGCTGCAACTGTACAGGGTACTGGTGAGGCCGCACCTGGAGTACTGCATGCAGTTCTGGTCTCCATGCCTGAGGAAGGATACACTGGCTTTGGAGGCAGTGCAGAGGAGGTTCACCAGGTTGATTCCAGAGATGAGGGGGTTAGACTATGAGGAAAGTTTGAGTTACCTGGGACCGTTCTTGCTGGAATTCAACAGGATGAGAGGAGATCTTCTAGAAACATATAGAAGTATGAAAGGGGTTGATAAGATAGAGGCAGGAAAGCTGTTTCCACTGGTAGGTGAGACTAGAACTAGGGGACATAGCCTCAGGATTCGGGGGAGTAGATTTAGGACGGAGATGAGGAAGAACTGCTTTTCCCAAAGAGTGGTGAATCTGTGGAACATGATGCAGCCAGTCAATATAATCTCCACCACACATCTATAGTACTTTGTCAAAGTTTTAGATGTCACGATGAATCTTTGCAAACTTCTAATGAAATAGAATTGCTGCTGTGCTTTCTTCATATTTGAACTTCACACGAGTATAAAAGAGAATGAAATAATTGTTACTCCAGATCCAGTACATCACCAAAAAACACAATTCGATAAAGAACAAAATAATAATAAAAACACAAAACACATAAGATAGCTTCTCTCCATTGACTGATTGCATGTCCCTAACGTGATGCCAGGCACAGGAGTGACTGCACATAAGGTTCTCGATCAGTAAAGGTGTCAAAGGTTATGGGAGAAAGCAGAGAGTGGGGTCGAGAGGGATAATAAATCAGCCACGATGGAATAGCGGAGCAGACCCGATGGTCTGAATGCTTAATCCTTCTGTTGGGAACAGTAATGCCCACACCGCCAGGTTCAGGAACAGTTATTTCCAGACAACCATCGGGCTCCTGAAGCGGTGTGGGTAACTTCACTCACCACAACTCTGATCTGACTCCACAACCTAGGAACTCACTTTCAAGGACTCTACAAGTCATGTTCTCAATATTCTTTATTTATTAGTTATTATTATTTGCAATTATTGTATGCACACACTTGGTCATCTTTTGCACATTAGTTTATTCATCTTTGTGTGCGGTTTCTCAATTATTCCATTGTTTCTCCTATTTACCGTGAATGCCCGCAATAAGAGGAATCTCAGGGTGGCAAATGGTGACACATACGTACATTGATAATAAATTCACTCTGAACGTTGACGTTAGTCCGGTCCTGTGTAATACTGCAGTGCCAGCACTAGGTGGCAGGTCTGCGCCATGACCGTGGACTGAGGAGGCAGAGCTCTCTGTAAAGTGACTGGTGTTCGGTTCGTAGATTATATGCCAAAGGCCTGGTCATCTCCTTCAGTGGAATGTTTAAATCCCACTCCATCCCTGGGAAATTTAAATTCATTGTAAAACAACACATTTGATTATATATATCAGTGTCAATAAACCTGATTCTGGTTCTGATTCCAAAAGACTGGAGTGAGTAAATGTGTGGCTCTTATTTTAATCATATACATCATAAGACCACAAGATATAGGAGCAGAATTAAGCCATTTACCCCTTTGAGTCTGCTCTATCATTTTATCATGACTGATCCATTTTTCCTCTTAACCGCAATCTCCTGCAAAGAATTCCTCAGATTCCCACCACTCTCTGGCTAATGAAATTACTCCTCATCTTCATTCTAAAAGGATGCCCCTCTATTCTGAGGCTGTGTCCTCTAAACTTAGACTCTCCCACCACAGGAAACATCCTGTCCATCTCCACTCTATCAAGGCCTTCCACCATTTGATAATTTTCAATGAGGTCACCTCTCATTTTTCTGAATCTCAGTGAATACAGACCCAGAGCCATCACTCTTCATATGACAAGCTGTTCAATCCTTGAATCATTTTTGTGAACCTCCTTTCAACCCTCTCCAGTTTCAGCACATCCTTTCAAAGATAAAGGGCCCAAAACCTGCTCACAATACTCCAAGTGAGGCCTCACCAGTGCTTTATAAAGCCTCAACATCACATCCTTGCTTTTATATTCTAGTCCTCTTGAAATGAGTATTAACCTCACACTTGCCTTCCTCACCACAAACTCAATGGGCAAGTTAACCTTCAGGGAATCCTGCACAAGGACTCCCTAATCCCTTTGCACCTCAGTTTTTTTTTGTATTTTCTATCTATTTAGAAAATAGTCAACCCTTTCATTCCTTCTACCAAAGTGCACAACCATACACTTCCCGACACTATATTCCATCTGCCATTTCTTTGCCCATTCTCCTAATCTGTCTAAATCCTTCTGTAGCCTCTCTACTTCCTCAAAACCACCTGCCCCTCCACCTATCTTCATTTTGTCTGTAAACTTTGCAACAAAGCCATCAATTCCATCATCCAAATCATTAAAGTATACATAAAAAGATTCAGTCCCAACAAAGATCCCTGTGAAACACCATTCCCACCAGCAGCCAACCTGAAAAGGCCCTCTTTATTCCCACTCTTTGCCTCTTGCCAACCAGCCACTGCCTTATCCATGCTAGACTCTTTCCTTATTGTATCACCTGCCTCCAAGTACTCCAAAACCACATCCATAACAACTGACTCCAACCACTGAGCTCAGACTAACGGGCCTGTAGTTTCCTTTCTTCTGCCTCTCTCCCTTCTTGAACAGTAGAGTGACATTTGTAATTTTCCAGTCCTCTAGAACCATTCCAGAATCTAGTGATTCTTGAAAGATTGTTACTAATGCCTCCACAATCTCTTCAGCCGCTCTTTCAGAACCCCTGGGATGTACACCATCTGGTCCAGGTGACTTATCTACCGTCAGACCTTTCAGTTTCCCAGGAACCTTCTCCCAAGTGATGATAACGTCACACACCTCATGCCCCCCCCGACATCTGGAACTTCCACCACACTGCTAGTGTCACCCACAGTTATGACAGATGCAAAATACTTATTCAGTCCGTCTGCTATTTAGTTGTCCCCCATTACGACCTCTCCAACATCGTTATCCAGTGGTCCGATATCCACTCTCACCTCTCTTTTACACTTTAATTTATTTTATTACTTTATTGTCGCCAAACAATTGATACTAGAGCGTACAATCATCACAGTGACAGTTGTTTCTGTGCTTCGCACTCCCTGAAGTACAAATCAATAGTAAATATAATAAAAAAATTAAATTATAAATCATAGATAGAAAAAGGAGAGTAACGTAGTGCAAAAAACCGAGAGACAGGTCCGGATATTTGGAAGGTACGGCCCAGATCCGGGTCAGGATCCGGATCTTTACGTATCTGAAGAAACTTTTGATATCCTCTTTAAAATTCTTTAATTTCTTAATGACTTCTTTAGTTGCCTTCAATGGGTTTTTAAAAGCTTCTTTTTCCTCTAACTTCCCACTAAATTTTGCTCTATCATATGCCCTCTCTTTGACTTTTATGCTGGCTTTGACTTCTTGTTATGCCTTTAGAACATTTCTTCCTCTTTGGGATGTATATATCCTGTGCCTTCTGAATTGCTCCCAGGAATTCCAGCCATTGCTGCTCTGCCATCATCCCTGCCAATGTTCCCTTCCAATCAATTCCAGCCAACTCCTCTCTCATGCCTCTGTAATTCCCTTTACTCCACTGATACACCTGACTTCAGATTGTCCTTCTCAGATTTTAGGATGAATTTCATGACATTATGATCACACGCCCCTAAGTGTTCCTTTACCTTAAGTTTCTAATTAATCTTAGTTCATTGCATAACACCAAAGAAGTTCAGAATGGTTGATCTGCATATAGAAATCCCCGTGACTATTGTTACCCTGCCCTTTAGACGCGCGTATTCTATCTCCCGCTGCTTGTAGTTTAGTGGGAGCGGTACAGTACAGTGTCACATCCCAGATATTCTCCCTCTCTCTCTCTCTCCCCCTCCCTCTCTCTCCCTCTCCCTCTCCCTCTCCCTCTCCCTCTCCCTCGTTGCAAGGATCAACATTATTCATCATACTCATTATTGATCCCGCTGATTGAAATAAGGCGTGGAATCGAGCTGCGCCGATTTAATCCTAGCCGAATCACGGGACAATTTACAACGACCAATTAACCCACTAATCAGACCAGCAGCTCTTTGGACTGTGGGAGGAACACGGACGACCCACCCGATTACAGGGAAAACCTACAAACTCCTGACAGGCAGCGGGAATTGAACCCGGGGGGTATGTACAGGAGAGCGGTGTGCTAACCACCACTCTATCGCGCTGCCCTATTCGGAGCTTGCTGCGTGTATTGGCGCGACATGTAACAAAAACAATACTCAACAATTGTAGATAATTATATATTGTATATATTAAAAATCCCTGATCCAATCACATCACAGGCCGGGATCTTGTGCATTTATTGAGGGTATCTATATGTGGAAGTGTTCACGGTGGCAGCGTCTCCCTGGGGAACACCCCCCCCCCCCCCCCCGCTCTGATGCACACCACGGACGGAACCCCACACCACGAAGGCGCCCCTCCGCCGTCTCTGTTCCCGGGAGGATAGAGCGGGACTCTCCCCGACCCCTGGGACCACTCCACTTGACCCCGTGGAGTTCCTTCTCCTCACACCCCCTCCCCCCTCCCCCCGGGAGCGCGGTGCCGGCTCCCCCCCACCCCCGGACAGGCGGGCTTGAAGTGGGGTCACATTCCATTTTCCTGGTAACAGATCACAAACAAGAGAGAATCTGCCGGCGCTGGAAATCCAGCAACACACACAAAATGCCGGAGGAACTCAGCAGGTCAGGCAGCATCTATGGAAAAGAGTACTGCCGACATTTCGGGCCGAGTCCCGTGTCATTTTGTGTGTGTTGCTCGGATTTCCAGCATCTGCAGACTTTGTACAGATGGCGATGAGATTACTCCACTGTGAAGTCTCTTCCAGCAATGCCCACCCCGAAGTTTGAATCTTCCCTTGGACGGGAGTTCACTGTCCCCCCACCCCCGTGATCTCCGGATAACAGACTCGCTCTAAGGGGGATTGGGTGAATTTACATTCTGATTGTCTGCCGCCGTCGGACTAAAAAAACATAATTCACGTTGTGGGATTGGCTGCTGGCTGTGTGAGTGTTTCGCAGACCAGCCTCACTCCTCCCGGGGCTGCCGGTAACTCCGGCCAATGTCTGTGTCAGTAACTGGGGAAAGCGGGGTAATCCCAGCTCGGGAATCGTTTTACCAGGGGTCGCGATCTTCAATAACAGCGGATCCCAGCTCTCCTCTCCCCACCAACCCTTCCTAACCCTCCCTCCTCTCCCCACCAACCCTTCCTAACCCTCCCTCCTCTCCCCACCAACCCTTCCTAACCCTCCCTCCTCTCCCCATCAACCCTTCCTAATTCCCTTTACCCCTCCCCACCCCACCAACCCTTCCTAACCCCCTTCTCTCCCCACCAACCCTTCCTAATCCCCTTTACCTCTTCCCACCCCACCAACCCTTCCTAACCACTCTCTCCTCTCCCTACCGACCTTCCTAATCCCCTTTACCACCTCCCACCGCCCCTTGCTAATCCCCTTTACCCCCCACTAACCCTTTTTCCGTCCACCAACCCTTCCTAATCTCCCTCCCCTCCCCTCCGCTCTCTAAATCCATACTTCCGCAGAAAGGGCTGGGGCAGGTGTGCGGAGCTCCGCCCTCGCCGACAGCGGAGGCCGAGTCTCGGGAGGGGTTCCCACGGCCGGCAGCCGATTGCGGACGGCTCAGGTGAGGTGGGAGTGCCGCTTTGTCCAGGGGCAGGTGAACGACACATACTTTACTTCAGAAGCGACAGGAGGCGCTTCCGAATTTCCAGCATCTGCAGATGTTCCCGTGTTTGTGACTCTACATCAGAAACTTTGTCCGCACAGTCCCGGCCTCTCGGCTCGCCAGCTTCGGCCGCAGCTTTCTCCTGATTCGGGTCACGGAACTGACAACGCGCCCAGGGCGGTCGTGAGGGAGCGCCGCGCGGCAGTGAGGGAGCGCCGAGGAGAGGAAAAGTGGTGAGAGCGGTGCTGAAGGGGGAGAGATGTCTGTGCCCCTGGCGGGGGGATATGTAGATGCTCCCCTGCCCTGTACCCCGAGTTAGGGTGGGGAGTGGGAACGGCAGCGAGAAGCTCCGGGGTGGGGGCCCTGTCGCCAGACCGCTAGGTGGGTGTTTTGGCCAATCCTGAAGTATGGTGGCACGGGGTCTGATACGCACAGGAAGATCCCACGGGGGTGTCAGGACGGGAAGGTGGCTGAAGGGGAACCGTGCTTTGCACACCCGGGAGAGGGGGGAGGACAGAGGGTCTCAGACTGTCCTCAGCAGCCTGCTGTCTGTGTGCTGTAAGGGGGGGGGGGGGGAAATGCAGAGGAGATTCACCGGGACGTTGCCAGGATTAGTAATGAAGGGTGAGTGTACAGGCTAGGGCTGTTTATTTTTCCTGGCTGAGGGAGGGGTGAATGAAATGATCAGAATAGAATTGGGATGGACAGTCCTGATGAAGGGTCTCAGCCCAAATTGTCAACTTTCTAATCCCCTCCGGAGCTGCTGCCGAGTCCCCCGCCATTCTGTGCGTGTTGCTTGGGTTTCTGCCCATGGTAGGAGTGTCAAAAAACACAGCTTTATCGAACAGTACAGGCCCTTCAGCCCGTCTAAGAGCCTCTTAAATGTCGCCAATGTATCTGCCTCTCCCGCCACCTCGGCAGTGTATTCCACTCACTTACCTCTGACACCCTCCAATCAAATTAAAATTATAAACACAGTGCAGATGCTGGAAACCCAAAGTAACGCCCACAACATGCTGGAGGAACTCGGCAAGTCAGGCAGCGTCTATGGAGGGGACTGAACGGCCAACGCTTCAGTCTGAGACCCTTCAGCAGGACGGATAAGGAAGGGTGGGAGATGTCAGAACAGCCCTTTAACACCTGGCTTCACCTATTCATCCCCACCCACACCATCACCTCTTGGTTCTGACATATCAGCTCTTCCTTTCCAGTCCTGACGAAGGGTCTTGGCCGGAGACATCCACTCTTTTCCACAGATGCTGCCTGACCTGCTGAGTTCCTCCAGCATTTTGTTTGTGTTGCCTTAGCATTACACTTACCCGTATTAGCCCTTTCCACTCCGGGTTTCCACTCGCTGACTACCTTTGGTCATCTTGGACACAGGTTTCAGGTGAAAGGAAGAAATTCTCACTGGGATAGGGGGGCCAGGGAGGTTAAATTATTTTTTACTCAGAATGTTTGATGTCAGGTTTATAAGATACGCTTATTATTATTGGCGTGTGAGAAGCTGGCCCTGCACAGTGTCCATACAGATCAGATCATTACACAGAGCGCTGAGGGAAAACAATGGCAGACACACAGAGTGTGCAGTGCAGGCCGACAACAAGGTGTAAGTCTACGATGATGAAACTGAGCTCAACACATCATTTTAGCGTATTAGCGACTGTTCAGCAGTGGCCGGACCTGCTTTCAGGCGTTTGTATCTCCTGCTGATGGGAGGGGGGAGAAGAGAGAACATCAGGGTGGGTGGGGGCTTTAATGATGCTGGCTCCATTACCGAGGCAACGGGGAGTGTAGACAGTGGCCCTGGAGGGGCAGCTGGTTTCTGCAATGTGCTGTGTCCATGACTCATGGGCAGAGCAGTTGCCATAGCATGACCTTTCCATTTTGGTGTGGTTGGGGGGGTTTGGGGGTTGATGTTCTTATTGCACTCTGTTAGGTTTTTGTGTGGGGTGGGGGGTTTGGGGTTAAAGTTCTTGTTGGGAAGGGGTATATAGGGTCAATGTTCTTGTTCTGTTTTGTTCACGGTGGGGGTTTGGGTCAATGTTCTTGTTGGGGAAGGGTATATATGGTCAATGTTCTTGTTGGGGAAGGGTATATAGGGTCAATATTCTTGTTGGGGAGGAGTATATAGGGTCAATGTTCTTGTTCTGTTTTGTTCACGGTGGGGGTTTGGGTCAATGTTCTTGTTGGGGAGGGGTATATAGGGTCAATGTTCTTGTTGGGGAGGGGTATATAGGGTCAATGTTCTTGTTCTGTTTTGTTCACGGTGGGGGTTTGGGTCAATGTTCTTGTTGGGGAAGGGTATATATGGTCAATGTTCTTGTTGGGGAAGGGTATATAGGGTCAATGTTCTTGTTCGGGAGGGGTATATAGGGTCAATGTTCTTGTTGGGGAGGGGTATATAGGGTCAATGTTCTTGTTCTGTTTTGTTCACGGTGGGGGTTTGGGTCAATGTTCTTGTTGGGGAAGGGTATATATGGTCAATGTTCTTGTTGGGGAAGGGTATATAGGGTCAATGTTCTTGTTGGGGAGGGGTATATAGGGTCAATGTTCTTGTTGGGGAGGGGTATATAGGGTCAATGTTCTTGTTCTGTTTTGTTCACGGTGGGGGTTTGGGTCAATGTTCTTGTTGGGGAGGGGTATATAGGGTCAATGTTCTTGTTGGGGAGGGGTATATAGGGTGGGGGTTTGGGTCAATGTTCTTGTTGGGGAGGGGTATATAGGGTGGGGGTTTGGGTCAATGTTCTTGTTGGGGAGGGGTATATAGGGTCAATGTTCTTGCTGGGGAGGGGTATATATGGTCAATGTTCTTGTTGGGGAGGGGTATATAGGGTCAATGTTCTTGTTGGGGAGGGGTATATAGGGTGGGGTTTGGGTCAATGTTTTGTTCCATTTTGTATAGGGAGAGGGGGGTTTGGGGGTCATTCTCTGTTTTGTGTGTGTGGTGGGGGAGTGAACGACTTTCATGTTCACTCTGTGTTTCGTGCTACCTAGACGACACATTTCAGATTTGTATGAGGACGCATACTTCAACAACGGATGAAGCTTTGAAGGTGCTTTCAGAAGAGGTGGTGGAATCCGATAAAATCCCTGCATCTGAGGGTCTCGGGGCATCTCAGTAGGGAAAGTAGAGCAGGGGATAGATCAAAAGTGATTAAATGTGATCAGTGTGGATAAGCAAAAGGGTCGGAATGCAGGAGATGGGCCAAAAGGTAAAGTACAGAGTAAATGAATAATTTTACTTTGTAGTTGAGGTTTCCTGTGTCTCAGTGTCTGGTGTCAGGGGCACAGCCTCAGAATAAGGGGTTTGTTAATCAGGGCAGAATCCTGGAGCAATTTCTTTACCCTAAGGGTGGGGAGACTGTGAAATTCTCCCCCCCCCCCCCCCCACCTTGAGCTACTGAGTCCATTCCGGATTAAGGGGCAATAGATATATAGATATTAGGGAACTGATGTTTCCTATAGTGGGGGAGTCTAGGACCAGAGGGCACAGATAGAGTTGATGTGGAGAGGATGTTTCCTATAGTGGGGGAGTCTAGGACCAGAGGACACAGATAGAGTTGATGTGGAGAGGATGTTTCCTATAGTGGGGGAGTCTAGGACCAGAGGACACAGATAGAGTGGATGTGGAGGGGATATTTCCTATAGTAGGGGAGTCTAGGACCAGAGGACACAGAGTGGATGTAGAGAGGATGTTTCCTATAGTGGGGGAGTCTAGGACCAGAGGACACAGATAGAGTGGATGTGGAGAGGATGTTTCCTATAGTGGGGGAGTCTAGGACCAGAGGACACAGATAGAGTGGATGTGGAGAGGATGTTTCCTATAGTGGGGGAGTCTAGGACCAGAGGACACAGATAGAATGGATGTGGAGAGGATGTTTCCTATAGTGGGGGAGTCTAGGACCAGAGGACACAGATAGAGTGGATGTGGAGAGGATGTTTCCTATAGTGGGGGAGTCTAGGACCAGAGGACACAGATAGAGTGGATGTGGAGAGGATGTTTCCTGTAGTGGGGGAGTCTAGGACCAGAGGACACAGATAGAGTGGATGTGGAGAGGATGTTTCCTGTAGTGGGGGAGTCTAGGACCAGAGGACACAGATAGAGTGGATGTGGAGAGGATGTTTCCTATAGTGGGGGAGTCTAGGACCAGAGGACACAGATAGAGTGGATGTGGAGAGGATGTTTCCTGTAGTGGGGGAGTCTAGGACCAGAGGACACAGATAGAGTGGATGTGGAGAGGATGTTTCCTATAGTGGGGGAGTCTAGGACCAGAGGACACAGATAGAATGGATGTGGAGAGGATGTTTCCTATAGTGGGGGAGACTAGGACCAGAGGACACAGATAGAGTGGATGTGGAGAGGATGTTTCCTATAGTGGGAGAGTCTAGGACCGGAGGGCACAGCCTCAGAATAGAGGGACATCCGTTTAGAACAGAGATTCACCACCTTCTGTCTAAAGAATTTCCTCCTCATCTCTCCTAAATTTCTGTAGCCAGAAAGTTATTGCCACAGTCAGCTGTGGGGTCAAGTCATTGGTTACATTTAAAGTGGAGTTTGATTGGCTGTTGATCAGTCAGGGCATCAAAGACTACAGAGAGAAGGCAGGAGAATGGGTTTCAGAGGGATAAAGAATAGCAGAACAGACTTGATGGGCCAAATGGCCTAATTCTGCTCCTGTGTTTTATGGAGATGATGTTTGTGGAGGAAAGTTATGAGGAGGTAAAGGATGGAGTCCAAGAAACTGAATGGTGTCTCCCTTGTGTCTTACCTTGTTCTACCTCAATACACTGAGTAATCAATTCATCCGCATGCAGGAGAAGCTGGTGCATGTGACTGCAATGAGCCCATTTCCTGATTTACCACATGGGGCAGCCAGTGACGGGAGAGGTCTGGTCTGATCCCGCGGCACTGGGATGCTGCTGTGTAAAATCAGGACTGGACCTGTCCAGCACTGAATCCGTCTGAGATGGAAGTGGCCTAGACTGGCCGGAGAACTGCTACTAAGGGTTAAAGTGTCTCGTCTCATAATCTCTTGAGTCTGGAGGTTGAAGGGTAATCCCACCGAGGTGTTTATAAGGATTAAGGGGATTTAATTAGTCGGATGGATGGAGAGAAACCATTTCCTCCGACACACAGAAACTAAGGCAGGGGGTGGGGGTGGGCACTGCCCACCTCCACAAGGCGGTAATTCCTCTGCTCCACCTCCCCATGGTTTAAACCCTCAGTGAACAGATCAGCTTCTCCAGTGTTGTGAACTTCATAAAGGAAAGATTAACTGTGTACGTCGAGACATCCAGTGAAATGTGTTGTTTGTGTCAATGACCAACACAGTCCGAGGATGTGCTGGGGGCAGCCAGCAAGCGTCTCTACACGCCCACGGCTTGCTGACCCTAACCCGTACATCCTTGAGACGTGGGAGGAAATCGGAGCATATGCTCACAGGGAGAACGTGCAAGCTCCTCATAGACAGAACGGGAATTGAACCCGGATCACTGGTGCAGTGAAATGGTGTGCTATCTGCTACACCACCATCTGGTCACACTATGACAATGCCTTTATACCTCAAGAGAGCTCCCAAATCCCACCCCTCTTTTTGATCCAATGCTCCCTCACCCCCAAAGCTGTCTAACCTTTTCCCATTTTCTGCAGTGTGGGTAACTGTATCTCTGTTCCGTTCAAATTGAATTGGAGCCCCCCCCCTCGTCGGCAGTCCGGCGGGGAGTGGGAAGCTGCACGTTCAGAGTTGTGGCTCCTGCCTGGGCAGGGCGAGGAGTCTGGTGAACCTGAGGAACTCATTGCCTCAGACAGCTGCTGAGGTCAAGTCACCGGGTATATTCAAAGCAGAGGCTGAACGGTTCTCGATTAGTCAGAGCATGAAAGGTCACGGGGAGAAGGCAGGAGAATGGGGTTGAAAGGGATAATAAACCAGCCATGATGGAATGGTGGACCAGAATCAATGGGCTGAATGGCCTAATTCTGCGCCTGTGTCTTATGATCTTTATGGTCTTGTCCAGCTGGCGGGGTGGAGATACGTCTCTACCAAAGGAGGTGTGAGGTGCTCCTTCCCTCCGCTGGCCTGCAGGTCACCCTTGGGCAAGGTGTAACCCCTGCTTAGCCCCCGATCAGGGTCACGTGAATCCATGGGAGCAGGTGGAAGATGGCTCTATGAGCAGCCGGTGCAGATCACAAGTCCTGGTTATGTGACCACTGACGCCAGGCAGACAATCTCTGAAGAGTATTGATCACGGCTGGGGTCACCCGACCTGTAAAGATATTGACCAGAGGAAGGCGATGGTAAACCACTTCAGCAGAAAAATTTACTAAGAGCAACCATGGTCATGGAGAGACCGTGATCACCCACGTCATAATGACACGGCACATGGTTCAGGCCAGAACTGATGGTCTCCTTTGTCCATGGAGGGGTATCTACACACTCCGAGGCTGGGCCACTGTGGAGGGTCCAGCTGATGTGAAGCTCACGGGCGGGCCTCCCTCCGAGCTGTTCTCAGTCAGCAGCAAAGGCAAGCCAGTACAGCTCTGGATTTGCCTCTCCGCTCGGCACAAAACATTGATCCAGCTCACGATGTGAGAAACTGAAGCCCCCGCAGTGAGTCTCTGCTTCCAAAGGGTTTAGATCCACTGCTTTGTTTTTACAGTTCATGAAACCAGAATCCCTGATGGCATTTTAACAATGTTGTCAAACCTTACGTTTGACAAGAAACACGTCTCTCCCTCCTGTTGTAGTTTGAAGTTCAAGTGTGTATGTCAGCTGCTCCAAATCTTACTGCAACACAGCTAACTTCAACAGTGACCCCTACGTCCGTCCGCAAAATTCAGCCTGCTGGGTCAGGCCACACTGGGGGTTCGGGGAGGGAATGGACACTCTCAGGCTGAGCCCAATCCGGGTGAAGGGTCTCGACCTGGATTTTAGCAGGAGCTCAGACAGGCCGAAGGGCCTGTTTCATTCCGGAGTGATTCTCTCACTGCTGCAGACGTTGATACCTATTGATCAACAAGTTGTACGGCCTCTCAGCTTTCCACTGGCTGCCTATTTCTAAAGAGTTCTCCCCTTCCTTTCCAGTCCCGTTGAAGGGTCTCAGCCCAAAACGTCAGCTGTTTATTCCTCTCCATAGCTGCTGCCTGACCTGCTGAGTTCCTCCAGTGTGTTACTCTGGATTTCCAGAATCTCTCCTGTTTCTGAATCGTAGTTGCCTACGGTAGGGGAGGCACTTGTCAGCCCAATTTGGACACAGCAAGCTCCCACAGCAATGTGAGACGAACTGGACCTCCTGCCTTAGTTCCAATGATGCATAAACGTTGCCCAGCGGAGCAGAGAGTACCCTCTCCTCTTCAAGGATATACCCCGGGGTTCTTTTACACCCTGCAGAGAGGGTGCTGGGGGCTTGGCTTAACAACTGAAGTTAAGATGCCCCACCCCACCCCATTCCACCCTTCTGCAGCAGAGGGGCATTAGGCAGGTGATAATCACAAGAGATTCTGCAGGTGCTGGAAATCCAGAGTAACACACACGAAATGCTGGTCAGGCAGCATCTATGGAGGGGGGAATCAACAGTTGATGTTTTGGGCTGAGACCCTTCATCAGAATTGGAAAGGAAGTGGTGCAGATTCCAGAATAAGGAAGTGGGAGGGGAAAGAATACAAGCTGGAAGGTGGTAGGTGAGACCTCGTGAGGGGAATGATGGGTGGTGCACAAAATAGCCTCGGGTCCCACACCACCAGGGTCAGGAACAGTTATTACCCCTCAACCATCAGGCTCCCACACCACCAGGGTCAGGAACAGTTATTACCCCTCAGTCATCAGGTCCCACACCACCAGGTTCAGGAACAGTTATTACCCCTCAACCATCAGGTCCCACACCACCAGGGTCAGGAACAGTTATTACCCCTCAGCCATCAGACTCCTGAACCAGTGAGGATAACCTCAACTCTGAACTGATTCCATCGGGAAGGAGGTACAGGAGCCTCAGGACTCACACCACCAGGGTCAGGAACAGTTATTACCCCTCAACCATCAGGCTCCTGAACCAGTGAGGATAACCTCAACTCTGAACTGATTCCATCAGGAAGGAGGTACAGGAGCCTCAGGACTCACACCACCAGGGTCAGGAACAGTTATTACCCCCTCAACCATCAGGCTCCTGAACCAGTGTGGATAACTTCACTCATCTCAGTGCTGAACTGATTCCACAACCGACAGACTCGCTTTGAAGGACTCACGTTCTCAGTATTGTTTATTTATTTGCCCAGTTTGTCTTCTTTTGCACACTGGTCACTTGTCCGTCTTTGTGTGTAGTTTGTCACTGATTGTGAATGCCCACAAGAAAATGAGCCTCATATGACCCGTATGTACAGTGCTAATACACTTACGGTGCCTCGGGTGTGATTACACAGAAGCGGAGATTCACCGCGGTGTTGCCCAGGACAGCTGACTACAAGACCGTGAGTCGCAGGAGCAGAAATAGGCCATTTGGCCCATCAAGTCTGTTCTGCCATTTCATCATGGCTGATCCATTTCTGTCTCCTGCCTTCTCTCTGTATCCTTTCGTGCCCTGCCTGACTAATCAATAATCTATCAACCTCTACCTTAAATATACCCACAGCTGCCCGTGGCAATGAATGCCATGGAATCAGCCATGATGGAATGGGGGAGCAGACTTGATGGGCTGAATGGCCTGATTCTGCTCCCATGTCTTACGCAGTGAGCTTCCACCTCTCCAAGGAGCCCTGACTGTGGTTTGGTTTGTTTTCTCCGGAGTATGGTGTTGTAAGGTCCAAGTGGACAAGGCCTTGTGTACAGAGGGGCGATGAAAACCACACTTACAGCAGCATCAGGGGTACAGAGCATCGGGTGAGCAACAATCACACAAAACAACGTTCACAGAGAGGGCCAGAACAAGACTTCCATTTGAGTGTAAAGTGTTGCTATACTGAGGTTGTGATTAGGGTTGTGTTGGTTGGGTCAATATGGAGCTGTTGCACAAGTGTGTGCCTTCAGGCTTCTGTACCTCCTACCTGATGGTAGCTGTGAGAAGATGCCCTGGCCTGGGTGCTGGGGACCTTTGATGGTGCAAAGTAGAGGCAGACACATTGGAGACAAGGATGATAGAAAAATAGAGGGTTATTTCTGCAGCTTCTTGTGTTCCAAGCTTTATATTCATTGTCCTGACCCATGAAAGCAAGGAGCTGTGTGTGTTCTTCCCCACCCTATAGACCTTTCGGGGAGCTGGGGGCTCGGGAGGAGACTGGTCTACAGACATCCATGGGACCTGGGCTTGTTGCTTAAGTTATTGGCCGACTCCAACTGCCCCTGAACAAAATATCATGTTGGGCGAATTCACAGGGCAGAAAGCCCCCTTTGGATGGTCTGGATTACTGGCTGGCTGAGGAGGGGAGACACCCTTCCCTGAAGGGCAATAATGACCCAAGTGGGGCTTTATGACATTGTGTAGTTTTGCGTTCACCATTCCTGACACCAGCTTTTAGACCAGATTTAAGTTAATTCGTGTGTGTTTAATCTTTGCTTTCCTCCCGCACAGGAAACTCCTGCTGATTCTGATCACCTGTCCATCCAGTCAGAATGAAATTACTGGCAGCCGCAGTCCTGCTCGGTAAGTGTATTCAGAGCCAATGTAAAACCGTGTTTCTTGGCTAAACCCCCCTGCATTTCTCTCTCTTTCTCCCCCTACTCCTGTATGGGTGTGTCTCTCACTCTGTCTAACTGAGTGGCTTATCAGGCATTTTGCTAAACCTCAGTTTGATCTGTAGAACGTGAGGGATGATGAGACTCATTTAAGGAATGTTGCTTTGCACTTTGACCTTCATCAGCCTGGATACTGTTCTCATTGAATCATTCGTACACTCCCCTGAGATTCTTTCCCTTTTCACTCCCCCTTGGCCTGACCAGTCCACGTCAACCATGGTGCCCAGCCAGCTAGTCCCTGGGGAACTTCTTGCTGTCCACATTTATCATTTTAGAGGGTTAGTTTCTAACCCCCTATTTCTAGAATCATTTATCATTTAATACCATTTTTTCTGACCCCCCCCAATCCACCACCCCCTATTTTTTGACCCTTCTACTAAGTCTTGCCTGACTCAGAATTTCCTGCACCTTATTTTCCGCTGTTCCACTG
This sequence comes from Hemitrygon akajei, assembly GCF_048418815.1. Lineage (NCBI taxonomy): Eukaryota > Metazoa > Chordata > Chondrichthyes > Myliobatiformes > Dasyatidae > Hemitrygon > Hemitrygon akajei. The sequence goes on along the minus strand of NC_133142.1, from coordinate 2,353,382 downwards.
CCCTGGCCTCTCCAGCGTAGCAACTCTCTATGTGACATCCTCACCAATGTTCCCTCTCATTTTCTCACAACTGCATCCACCAGCCATTGCTCTGAGCAGGAAATTTTTTACTAAAAACTTAAAACCTAAAAACTGTGCAGCATTTTAATAAAACATTATATAAAAGAAAATTCAAGCAGTGTGACAACGCAGGCCAAATGCACGGGGGCATTTCAGTTACTCTGCAGCCATGCACCCACACTGCTTAGAGGGAACGGTGATCCTCGTAAACCTCAACCCCTGTGTTCTGATAACGTTTTTGCCAAACGGATGTGAATCATCGTGGTTTGAACCCTTGTGTATTTTTTTGTATTCTGAATCGGTTTTGCATTCTTACCTCTGGTACAAAGGGTGTGTCTGCTTTCTGTGGAAGAACCCTCTGTACAAATTGTCATTTATTTCCAGTCACCCTCTGCTGTGCGTGCTTTTACTGGTCAGTGCGCCGAATTACATGGACATGGGGAAAGTAGGCAAACAGCGGCCGGATTAGAACCTGGTTCGCTGCACTGACCGCTGTGCTACCGTACCGCGCATGCTCGCATATAGAAAGCATCACGGGAAAAGCGTAAGCATATGTTATGCACACCAGCGTGGCGGTTAGCACGATGCTATTACAGCTCAGAGACTTAAATTCTGGCATCTTCTGTAAGGGGTCTGTACGTTCTCCCCGTGACCCTGTGGGTTTCCTCCAGGTGCTCTGGTTTCCTCCCACAGTCCAAAGATGTACCAGTTAGTAGGTGAATTGGTCATTGTAAATTGCCCGGTGATTAGACTAGGGTTAGATTGGGGGCTGCTGGCTGGAGTAGCTCGGAAGGCCAGAAGGGTCTGATCCACCTTGTATCTCAATAAATAAACAAAACGAAATCATTTTTACAAAAGAACTCAATGAGACCAGAACAGTAAATTGTAGTACAAAGTGCTCTTCATGTTGCTGAACTGAGGTGACGAGGCTTGGACCAAGAACGGAATGGTTGAGGGGTAGTAGCTGTTCACGTGGGTCTGCAGTTTACATCCACCGCGGTAGTCCTCTCTCAGCAGAGCCTTGGGGGAGGGTTAACTCAGCCGACACGGCTGTAGTCTGTGGGGTGATCTGTCTCTTTGTGTTAGACCGGAGAGGTGATGGCCTGCACTTCGGCTCCCATTTTCAGCATGAATGTCAGACGCCAGATTACAGACAGAATGTGGAAGGAGCTCTGCCCCCTGGGCTGGTTCAGTGACATCCTGGATGTGCTGAATTATCTGTCGGTCCGGAGGGGAGGGGGTGCTGGGGGAGTTTGGTGTGAATGTGAATCGGCAAATGTATGAAGGTCTCCATCTGGTTGCTTAGTTACACGGACAAAAGGTTTAGAGCAGGGCAGGCAGAGTTCAGGAAACAAAGATCTGCAGCGGTGGAGGGTGGGAATCGAGCAAGGAGCCAAAGCTGGGGTATCCTGACTGGGATTATGTTGGTAATGAGGACTGTCATTGCGTGGGAGTGACATTGTTCCTGCCACTGTCTCCTAGATGGGCTGTTAACGCTTGGGTGGGTGTTCGCGATCCCATGGAGCTGTCAGGCGGTGGGGGAAAGAGTTCCTGGTGTCTGCACTGCCGTCTGCCCTGATTTGCCTCTCTCTCTCTCCCCCCCCCCGAGTGACCTCAATCTACTTGACAAACTTTTCACTGCGTCTCGGTGCATGTGACAATAAGGAGCCAGTGCACAGGGTGGGGCAAAGCTGCAGAAAGTTGTAAACTCAGTCAGCTCCGTCGTGGGCACCGGCCGCCCCAGCATCCAGGGCATCTTCACAAGGCGATGCCTCAATAAGGTGGCATCTATCATTATGACCCCAGTACCCAGGACATGCCCTCTTCTCATTGCTACCATCAGGGAGGAGGTACAGGAGCCTGAAGACACACACTCAACGATTCAGGAACAGCTTCTTCCCCTCGGTCATCAGATATTTGAATGGGCTTTGAACCCATGAACAATACCTCACTCTTCTGCCCCTCTGTTTGCACTATTTAATTTAATTTTTACACAGTTTATACTTCTAATTTTAATTTATAACAGTTATTATTTTGTATTGTAATGTACTGCTGCCCTCAAAACAGCAAATTTCACGAGCTATGTCGGTGATATTAAACTGATATTATTAACCAGTTTCAATCCCCTGAAGCCTCCCTCCCCACTACCCCAGTCCCCCCCCGTCAGTGACCACACCCCACAGTCCAGTCCCTCCCCTGACTCAGTGACCACACCCCACATGGGGTTTTCTCTCCATCTCTCTTACCCGCTGCCCCTTCCACTTGCCCCCATACCAGAATCCTCTCTCACCATCTCTTTCCCACACCTCATCCAATCCCACCCCCTCTGAACATGGAACTTTACTGCTCCGATTTGGCACACATGTTGTGCTTGCTGACATTTTAATCTACTCTAAAATCAATGTTATCCTTCCCTCCTACACAGCCTCCATTTTTCTATCATCCATGTTGCAATCTAACAGTTTAAATGCCCCTAATGTATCTGCCTCTCCCCCCACCCCTGGCAAAGCATTCCACACACCCACCTCTCTCTGTGTACAAAACCTGCCTCTGACTTCTCCCTATCATTTCCTCCAATCTGATTAAAAATATGCCTCTTCGTATTAGCCATTTCTACCTTGGGAAAAATTGTCTGGGCTGTCCACTGGATCTCTGCCTCATCATGATGGAGGTAGCAGCAAAGACTGTGTCAGAACGACAGAAAAAGAGTTTGGAGTGTGAAATGCACAAAACGTTCCTGAATGGTGCAATGGTATTACTGAAGCAGATCACAATATAATTATGGTTCACAATAGATGTGTCTGGTGTAAAACTGAAGATGGAACTGGACACAGTGTCAGCTTTGTCTGTAATTTCAGAGGCTGACTACAACAGAATGTTTTCTAAGCTGCAATTAGAAAAGACTTTGTTGAAGCTGAAGACTTACACAGGCAAACTGAAAGTGAATGTGACATATGAAGGCAAAACATAACCATTAGAGCTTTATGTATTGAAAAATGGAGGGCCAGTGCTTTTCAGACGTGAATGGTTGAGAAAAATCCAACTAGACTGGCACTCAATCAAAGCTCTTAGTGTGACATCAACAGGAAACTGCAGCCCAAATGGTAGCACTGGCAGAGACTGGCACAGCTGCTAATGCTAGTGAGGAGGTGATTGAGAAGGTAAACTCAAAGGCATGAGGGCCAGAATTGAACTGGATGAAACAGCAACACCAAGATTCCATAAAGCTCGTCAAGTGCCTTACGTACTCTCTTAAAGTGGATGCTGAACTGCAGAGCTTGGAGGCGTCTGGCATTCTCTCCAAGGTTGAGTGGAGCGACTGGGCCATGCCCATCGTCCTGATGATCAAGAAAGGGAAGGCTGGAGGCATTTGTGTATGTGGGGGTTTCAAGGTGAGCAACAACCCGGGGCTGCGTCATGTGCAGTATCCCCAGCCACAAATAGAAGACATTTTTGCATCTATGGCAGGTGGGGAGAGGTTTTCAAAGATTGACTTGTCACAAGCTTATCTGCAAATAAAGGTTGAGAAGTCAAGCAGGAAGTTCCTCAAAATCAACACTCACAAGGGATCGTTCTAGTATAATCATCTCGTCTTTGGCGTCGAATCAGCTCCAGCAGTTTGCCAAAGAGCAATGGACCAAGTGCTTCAGGATATCCCAGGAACTCATTGTTACCTTGAAGATATCATTGGGACTGGCAAAGGTGATGAAGAGCACCTCCAAAATCTGGTAAAGTGCTTACCAGGCTGAGTGAGCATGGTCTGTGCGCAAAGAGAGAGAAGTGTGAGATTTTTGAGAATGAAATCTCCTATTGTGGATTTGTCATTGACAAGCATGGCTTACGTAAGTCATGAGAAGATTATAGCAGTGTTTCAGACACCCAAACCAGAAAATATGTCACAACTCAGCTCTTGTGAACCTTGTAAACTACTACCACTGGTTTCTCTCAAACATTGCAACAGTGCTGCATCCATTGAAAACACCGTTACAGACAGGAGCAAAGTGGGAATGGTCAGAAAGATGTGAAAAAGCATTCAAGCAAACAAAGAGACTAATAACTTCCAATGAACTGCTCACCCATTATAACCCATCCCTGCCCATCTGACTGGCATGCGATGCATTCCCTTATGGCATTGGAGCTGTTTTGCCACATATTATGAAAGACGGATCTGAATGTCCGATTGCATTTGCTTCAAGATCACTGATGAGTGCAGAATGCAGCAATGCACAGATTGGCCAAGAGGCCCTAAGTCTAATATGGGGAATAAAGAAGCTCCACCACTACCTGTACAGAGAAAAGTTTATGCTAGTGACAGATCACCATCCCCAAGAATGGTGATTTTCAATCCCAGGAAAGGAATTTCTGTGATGATTGCTACCTGGCTACAATGTTGGGCACGGTTCCTTGGAACCCAACTCTGAACATAGAGTTCGAGGGTACCGAACTGCACAGCAACACTGATGGCTTGTCATGTCTTCCACTATTGGCAATTGAAGAAACGAAAGTCTTCATATTGTGACCCAGCAGAAGTGTTCTACACTGCACTGGTGGACCAGTTGCCAGTAACAAATTCTGAAATATGGAGAAAGAGGAACTGACCCGACGTTGTCAAAAGTCTATGAAATCACCATGCAAGGATGACCAGTAACCCTATACTCCCAGAGTTCTCAGTGAGACGAGACCAACTGTCCGAATGTCAAGGATGCTGAGGTGTGGCTCTCGTGTTGTGGTTCCCTGTAAACTGGGTACCAGAGTGTTAGAGAATCTGTATGATGGACTCCTGGGTACAGTCAAGGTGAAGAGTCTTGCCTGGAGCTACCTGTGGTGCCCGTTAACAGATGGACAAATTGAAGACTTGACCAAAAGCTGCTCGTCATGCCACAAAGTTTAATTTGCACCACCACAGACACCTTTACACCTGTGGGAGTGGCCATCTTCACTATGGCAAAAAGTACATGTAGACTTCGCTGGGTCGTTCATGGACTCCACATTTCTGATTGCTGTGGATGCTCATTCGAAGTGGCCTGAGGTCATACCAATGAAGTCAATCACCTCAGCAAAGACTGTCTCCACTCTGAGGACTAGCTTCTCCAGATATGGCTTACCAGAACACATTGTGAGTGACAACGGTCCACAATACATGTCAGAAGAGTTCAGACTATTCATGAAGAAAAATGGCATCGAACATTTCAAATCAGCTCCTCATCACCCAGCAATGATGGGGTTAGCTGAAAGGTTTGTCCAAACCTTCAAGAAGTCCACTAAACCGATGGACAAGGAGCACATTTCTCTACAGCACAAATAGACAACTTCCTTTTTGTGTGTCTGAACTCTGTTCGTGCGATGACAAATCAAACACCTGCAAAGCTGTTCATGAACAGGAATCTGAGATCTTGCATAGACCTCCTGAAACCAGATCTATGGAGGGAAGTGCAGAATAAACAGTTCAGCCAGTTGCCAAATAAATCAGCAAGGAGTTTTAAGGTTGGACAGGAAGTCCTTGTGCGTGATTACTGAGAAGTCAAGTGGACACCCGGTAGGATTGCTACAAGAACTGGACCACTGACGTACACAGTAGATGTTGGAGATCAGACGTGGAGACATCATGTTGACCAGATACTGGATGCTCAATTGAAGAACACATCTGGGTCATCTGCGTCCAACAAGACGGACACATTACAGTCACCAGCTTAAATTTCAGTGATGATCATGTCATCAACAGCAACGTAACATCGGCATCCAAGAACGTAGTCTTAGACAAGACACCTACCACTCCACAGGACCAGGAGCATTATCCTGAAAGAAACAGAGGCGCCACCCAAAAGACTGGATCTTTAGTGTTTTTACAGACACACTTTATTGATCCCGAGGGAAATTGTGTTTCGTTACAGCTGCACCAACCAAGAATAGTGTAGAAATATAGCAATATAAAACCATAAATAATTAAATAATAATAAGTTAATCATGCCAAGTGGAAATAAGTCCAGGACCAGCCTATTGGCTCAGGGTGTCTGACACTCAGAGGGAGGAGTTGTAAAGTTTGATGGCCACAGGCAGGAATGACTTCCTATGATGCTCAGTGTTGCATCTCGGTGGAATGAGTCTCTGGCTGAATGTACTCCTGTGCCTAACCAGTACATTATGGAGTGGATGGGAGTCATTGTCCAAGATGGCATGCAACTTGGACAGCATCCTCTTTTCAGACACCACCGTCAGAGAGTCCAGTACCACCCCGACAACATCACTGGCCTTACGAATGAGTTTGTTGATTCTGTTGGTGTCTGATACCCTCAGCCTGCTGCCCCAGCACACAACAGCAAACATGATAGCACTGGCCACCACAGACTCATAGAACATCCTCAGCATCTTTTGAAGTTAGTTATGGACTGTTATTTTTTTAAAATCAAGCAAACACAGTTATTGTGAAAGCACGTTTATTTGAACCTGGTCTTTTAAAGGAAAATTGAGTGTTTCTCTACATATACCCGCTGGTGTTCTGCAGGGATCTGCTCTGGGACCCCCTAGTTTTGTGATTTTTATAAATGACCTGGATGAGGAAGTGGAGGGATGGGTTAGAAAATTTGCTGATGACACAAAGGTTGGAAGTGTTGTGGATAGTGTGGAGGGTTGTCAGAGGTTACAGCAGGACATCGATAGGATGCAAAACTGGGCTGAGAAATGGCAGATGGAGTTCAACCCAGATAAGTGTGAGGTGGCTCATTTTGGTAGGTCAAATATGATGGAAGAATATAGTATTAATGGTAAGACTCTTGGCAGTGTGGAGGATCAGAGGGATCTTGGGGTCCGAATCCATAGGACACTCAAAGCAGCTACGCCCGTTGACTCTGTGGTTAAGAAGGCATATGGTGTATTGGCCTTCATCAATCGTGAAATTGAATTTAGGAGCCGAGAGGCAATGTTGCAGCTATATTGGATCCTGGTCAGACCCCACTTGGAGTACTGTGCTCAGTTCTGATCACCTCACTACAGGAAGGATGTGGATACTATGGAGAGAGTACAGAGGAGATTTACAAGGATGTTGCCTGGATTAGAGGGTGTACCTTATGAGAATAGGTTGAGTGAACTCGACCTTTTCTCCTTGGAGTGACAGAGGATGAGAGGTGACCTGATAGAGGTGTATAAGATGATGAGAGCCATTGATCGTGTGGATAGTCAGAGGCTTTTTCCCAGGACTGAAATGGCTAACATGAGAGGGCATAGTTTTAAGGTGCTTGGAAGTGCATACAGAGGGGATGACGGGGTAAGTTTTTCAGACAGGGAGTGGTGGGTATGTGGAATGAAATGTCAGTGGCGTTCGTAGGTGGATACAATGGGGTCATTTAAGAGCCTCTTGGATAGGTACATGAAGCATAGAACAACAGAGGGCTACGAGGGGTGAATGATAAGTTCGTGGCCTAAGGTAGAAGGAGTCAATTTTAGAAAACCTAGCACATTTATTTTACAACATAATCCCCTCCTACATTCACACACTTAGTCCAGCGGTCGTGGAGCATACGGATCTTGGACCTCCAGAAAGTGGTGGGTGATTGATAGGTTCGTGGCCTGAGGTGGAAGGAGATGAATTATACAGCTCTCGATGCATGCACAAGCAGGACAACTCTGAGTGATTATGCAGGAAGTTTGAAGTTAATAACTCATCTCCTTCTACCTTAGGCCGCAAACTTACCAATCACCCCGATGAGTTATTAACTTCAAATTTTCTGCATAGTCATTCAAAGAGTTGAAATGCATGTAACGAGAGCTGTATAACTCATCTCCTTCTACCTTAGGCCACGAACCACTTTCTGGAGGTCCAAGATCCGTATGCTCCACGACTGCTGGACTAAGTGTGTAAATGTAGGAGGGGACTATGTTGAAAAATAAATGTGCTAGGTTTTCTAAAATTGACTCCTTCTACCTTAGGCCACAAACTTATCAATCACCCCTCGTATGTATGAGGAAAATTCTAGGCAGTTTCTAGAGTAGGTTACATGGTCTGCATAACATTGTGGGCCGAAGGGCCTGTAATGTGCTGTTGATTTCTGTGTTCTATATATAGCTTTTTGTTACATTAATCTAAAAGGGCAGGAAGTTTAACGCTTGGATCTATTTCTTTTAGCGCAATGACTTCCCTTTGCAGTAATTATTGATTGATAACTTATCCATGCTCATTGATCAGTCACTCTCTCTGCACGTTAGCAACTGCCCCAAGTATTTGCCTTTATTTATTTGATACGGACACAACACAGGAGTCTCCTGTGTGAACTGCCGTGTTCCTGAGGTTGTTTCTGCACTCCCCCGCCCGTGAAGAAGCAGGTTGAGAGCGCGGAGGGTGTGGGGATTGACAGGGAGTGGTTGTGCTTGGGATCCAAGCCACTCGTACTTTGGTCTGACTTAAAGGAAGGCACCTGCTGTTAATCATTGACGGCGCTGTGGAGCCTGGGACGGGAACCAGAGAGAGAGAGCCCATCTCAGAATCAGTTTAATATCACTGACATAGGTTGTAAAATGTATGGATTTGTAGCAGCAGTACAGTGTGATTATATGCAATTATTTTTGATGATAATTAGGATATGTAAGAAATAAATGGTGTCAAAAGAGAGCAAAGTAGTGAGGTAGGGTCACTGTCCACTCAGAAATCTGATGGTGGGGGAAAAGCTGTTCCTAAAATGTTCAGTGATTTTGGGCTCCTGTACCTCCTCCCTGACGGGAGCAACGAGAAAAGGGCATGTCCTGGGTGGTGGGGCTGCCTCCCTCAGGCATCGGCTTACCAAGATGACCTTCATGGTGGGGAGACTGTTTGCCCATGACGGATCGAGCTGAGTCTACAACAGAAGTTTGTAGATTGAGCCCGCTCCAGTTTAGGACCAGCTTCCTCCCCTCCACCGGCAGACTTCTGATTGGTCCCTGAACCCATAAACACTACCTCAGTGTTTTGCTTTTTCTAATCCTGTGCATTGGTTCCAGAAGCTGGCTCAGGATCTTTGCCACTGCAATGGAGAGGAAGGGGTGGTGGCGAGGACTGTGCTTCCCTTCAATAGTCTCTGCAGAAGAGATTCTCGAGGACATTCCAGGCGGCAGGTTTCATTTGGAAGGACAGACTGGGTGGGTTGGGAATGAGCTGCCAGGGGGAAGTGGTTGAGGCAGGTATATTAACAACATTTTAAAGCAATTTGGACAGCTGCATGGATAGGAAAGGTTTAGGGGCCAAATGCAGGACAAATGGGATGAGCTTAGATTGTGTTCTTTATCTTCTGTGTTTTTTTGCACTGCTTTGGACCGAATGACCTGTTTCTGAGCTGTACATGAATCTATAGAAGATATTGACAATAATCTATCTGTATTCACATTACATCCAAATGCATTTTCAATGTGGTAATTGTACCCTCCATCTCCTCTGGCAGCTCATGCATATACCTACCACCCTCTGTGTGGAAAAAGTTGCCCCCCTTGTGCTCTGTAGTTTTAGACCCCCCTATGCTGGGGTAAAGTCTGTGACTATCCAGGCCCCTCATGATTTTATAAACCTCGGTGAGATCACCCCTCAACCTCCGTCACTCCAGGGAAAGCAGTCCCAGCCTGTTCAAACTCTTCTTACAAATTCAGTCTTGGCAATGTCCTTGTGAATTTTTTCTTCATCCTGGCTAATATATCTCTGTAATCCTCCTTGAATTCTCTACAGTTAATGCACTGGTGTCTGGGCCCTGGGCTCTGGAATTCTCCCGAAGCTCTTCTATTCTGCGATAGTCAAAATTCAAGATGTTTAATGTCATTTTCACTACACAAGTGTAAAGGAGATCAAAATAATTGTTACTCTGGATCCACTACAGCACCAAAAAAGACAATCAGATAAAGAACACAATAATAAAAACACAATCAATATAAACACATAAGATAGCTTATACACATATTGATTGTATGTCCATAAAGTGACACTAGGCACAGGAGTGTCTGTACATAAGGTGATTCTGACAGGAAGTGATAAAGTAGTGGTGGTTGGGGTTGTTGAGGGGTGGGGTTAGTGGGTGGAGGTGTTGATCAGCTTTCTGTTCGGGTAAAGTAATTGTAACACCTCTTCAAGTGAGTATTTTGGTGACCTGAGGTTGGCATTTGATTACATTTTGGTTTGGGGAGAGTTAGTTCATATCTTTCTGCTCTTTTTGAATGAAATTTCATTTATTATAACTTTTGATTCAGAGCCCAGAGAATTGTTTAATCATCTTCAACACCCCATTTAGAGCTCAGTTATCTAAATTCCATGAAATACAAACATTGTCTATGCAGCCCGTTTCTCTGAAGTTAACCCTTGCCTCCTTAAACTACACAGCCCCAGTACCTGTCAAAGGGTGGCACCATACACTGTGGTGCTAGAAAGTTAGTGAACCCTGTAAAATTTTCTCTTTCTGCATAAATATGACCTAAGATGTGATCAGGTCTTTACCCAAGTCCTAAAACTCGATAAAGAGAACCCAATTGAACAAATCACACAAAACATTATACTCATCCATTTATTTATTGAGAAAAATGATCCAATATTACATGTATTTGTTAGAAAAATATATGAGCTTTTGGGCTAATGCCTTTTACAAAAGCTATCTGTAGTCAAGTGTTCCAATCAATGAGATGAGATTGGAGGTGTGGGTTGTAGAGGTGCCCTCCCCTTTAACAAAAGACACACAAAGTCAGGTTACTGACAGAGCCTGCTCTTCTCAAGAAAGGTCTGTTTATTTGCACCACACCTCAATCAAAACAACTTTCAGAGGATTTAGAAGAAGACTTGTAAAGATCCATCAAGCTGGAAAAGGCTACCCAAACATTTCTAAAGACCTGAATGTTCATCAGTCCACAGTAAGAAATTGTCTACAAATGGAGTAAGCTCAATATTGTTGCTACTCTCCCTAGGAGTGGGCATCCTGCAAAGATCACACCAAGAGCGCAATGTGCAATGCTGAAGGAGGTGAAAAGAACCCAAGGGTAACAGCAAAAGACCTGCAGATATTTCTAGAACTTGCTAAAGTCTCTGTTCATATGTCCACTATAAGAAAAATCAATGGTGTTCATGGGAGGACACCACAGAGGAAACCTCTGCTCTCCCAAAAAAAAAACACTGCTGCACGTCTCAAGTTTGTAAAAGACCACCTGGATGTTCTACAACCTTCTGGGACAATGCTCTGTGGACAGATGAGACAAAAGTTGAACCTTTTGGCAGAAATGCACACTGCTATGTTTGGAGGGGAAAGGGCACTGTACACCAACACCAAAAGCTCACCCTAACTGAAGCATGGTGGAAGGAGGATTGTGGTTTGGGGCTACTTTAGGGCCTGGACAGCTTGCAATTGTTGAGGGAACAACAAATTCAAAATTGTATCAAGACATTTTACAGGAGAATGTCAGGGTAGCAGTCCATCACCTGAAGCTTAATAGAAGTTGGATAATGTAACAAACAAAACTATGATCTGAAAGATGAGTAAATTGATATCAGAATGGTTTAAAAAGAAGAAAATTGGTGCTTTGGAATGGTCAAGTCAAAGTCCTGACCTTAATCCTATAGAAATGTTGTGGAAGGACCTGAAGCAAGCAGTTCATGCAAGGAAGCCCACCAACACCCCAGAGTTGAAGCAGTTTTGTAAGGAGGAATGGCCTAAACTATGTGCAGGACTGATCAACAGTTACCAGAAACATACACTCAGTGGCCAATTTATTAGGTACAGAGGTAACTGAATGGGCACTGAGTATACGTGTACTTTGATGATAAGCTTGCTTTGACTTTGCCGTGGAAGATGATCCTTGTTGTTGCAGGGATCAATTACCCTTTGCTCACTGCGGTTCCACCTTTCCTCATCCACTGCCTGACTTCAGGAACAGCAGTGGGAAGCCGTAGGTGTGGGAGGACAGGGAATGCTGGGAACAGCTCAGATGCAGGTAGCACATGGTTGTAGGTGTGTGTGTGTGTGTCTGTGTGTGTGTGTGTGTGTGTGTGTGTGTGTGTGTGCGTGCACGCACGCGTGTCTGTCTGTGTCTGTTTGTGTGTGTGTGTGAGTATATGTGTCCGTGTGTGTCTGTGTCTGTTTGTGTGTGTATATGTATATGTGTCCGTGTGTGTGTGTGAGTGTGTGTCTGTCTGTGTCTGTTTGTGTGTGTGTGTGTCTGTCTGTCTGTGTCTGTTTGTGTGTGTGTGCGTGCACACAGGTGCGCACTGTGGAAATGGGAAATATTTGGAATAGTTTGGATGCCTCTGTGCTGAACTTTACCTGTAATGCTGCTCAGTTCTAGTGTGGTCAGTAATCACGCACGAGGGGTCAGTAATCATGCCCAAGGGTAGGCAGCTGACTCCAAGGGCACAGGGTGTGAGGAGGAGCAGATTACTAATGGCTTGCCCCTTCACTGCATGTCAGAGCAGTGCACACAGGCACAAATGATGCAGGACCTCGAGGAAGGAACTGAGGGAGGAGTAGTACAGAGACAGTGTCACACTATGGGAGGGACGATACTGAGGCAAACAGGACCTCACTACGGGAGCAGTTCCCTCGGAGTTGCTGTACAAGTTGATAGGGTGGTTAATCTGCTGGTCTTCATGGGGTCGGTGGCTTGAGTTCAAGAACTGTAAGGTTAGATCACAGCTGGAATATTGTGTTCAGTTCTGGTTGCCTCACTATAGGAAGGCTGTGGAAGTTTTACAGAAGGTGCAGAGGAGATTTACCAGGATGGTGTCTGGACTACCGAGCATGTCTTTTGAGGATAGGTTGAGCGAGCTAGGGATTTCCTCTCTGGAGAGGAGGAGGATGAGAGGAGACTTGATAGAGGCGTACAAGAGGCACAGATAGAGTGGACAGCCAGAGACTTTTTCCCTGGGAGAAATGGCGTAATTTTAAGGTGATTGGAGGGAAGTGTTGGGGGTTATCAGAGGTAGATTTTTTACACAGAGTGGTGGGTGTGTGGATCATGCTATCAGGTGTGATGGTAGAGGAAGATACACTAGGGAGATTTACGAGACTTTCAGACAGACATGTGGAAGAAAGAAACATGGAGGACTATGCAGTAGGTGATGCACCATCAATAACTCTCGGAGACGTGAGTTAAGGTAGGCTTATATTGGCTGGAAGAAAGCACAAGCAGCAAGTGACCACCACACAACATCCTGGAGACTGAGGGAGGAGCAGTGCCTCCAATAGACTTTATACCGGGGTCTGTGGGAGGAGCCACAGGAGCAGTCAGCGGGGGGGGGGGGGGGGGGGGTCAGTGGGAGGAGCCACAGGAGCAGTCAGCGGGGGGTCTGTGGGAGGAGCCACAGGAGCAGTCAGCGGGGGGTCTGTGGGAGGAGCCACAGGAGCAGTCAGCAGGGGTCTGTGGGAGGAGCCACAGGAGCAGTCAGCAGGGGGTCTGTGGGAGGAGCCACAGGAGCAGTCAGCAGGGGTCTGTGGGAGGAGCCACAGGAGCAGTCAGCAGGGGGTCTGTGGGAGGAGCCACAGGAGCAGTCAGCAGGGGGTCTGTGGGAGGAGCCACAGGAGCAGTCAGCAGGGGTCTGTGGGAGGAGCCACAGGAGCAGTCAGCGGGGGGTCTGTGGGAGGAGCCACAGGAGCAGTCAGCAGGGGTCTGTGGGAGGAGCCACAGGAGCAGTGGGTCTGTGGGAGGAGCCACAGGAGCTGTCAGCAGGGGTCTGTGGGAGGAGCCACAGTCAGCAGGGGTCTGTGGGAGGAGCCACAGGAGCTGTCAGCAGGGGTCTGTGGGAGGAGCCACAGGAGCAGTCAGCAGGTGGTCTGTGGGAGGAGCCACAGGAGCAGTCAGCAGAGGTCTGTGGGAGGAGCCACAGGAGCAGTCAGCAGGGGGTCTGTGGGAGGAGCCACAGGAGCTGTCAGCAGGGGTCTGTGGGAGGAGCCACAGGAGCAGTCAGCAGGGGTCTGTGGGAGGAGCCACAGGAGCAGTCAGCAGGGGGTCTGTGGGAGGAGCCACAGGAGCAGTCAGCAGGGGTCAGTGGGAGGAGCCACAGGAGGAGTCAGCAGGGGTCAGTGGGAGGAGCCACAGGAGCAGTCAGCAGGGGTCTGTGGGAGGAGCCACAGGAGCTGTCAGCAGGGGGTCTGTGGGAGGAGCCACAGGAGCAGTCAGCGGGGGGTCTGTGGGAGGAGCCACAGGAGCAGGGGGTCTGTGGGAGGAGCCACAGGAGCAGTCAGCAGGGTCTGTGGGAGGAGCCACAGGAGCAGTCAGCAGGGGTCTGTGGGAGGAGCCACAGGAGCAGTCAGCAGGGGTCTGTGGGAGGAGCCACAGGAGCAGTCAGCGGGGGGGGGGTCAGTGGGAGGAGCCACAGGAGCAGTCAGCGGGGGGTCAGTGGGAGGAGCCACAGGAGCAGTCAGCAGGGGTCTGTGGGAGGAGCCACAGGAGCTGTCAGCAGGGGGTCTGTGGGAGGAGCCAGGAGCAGTCAGCAGGGGGTCTGTGGGAGGAGCCAGGAGCAGTCAGCAGGGGGGTCTGTGGGAGGAGCCAGGAGCAGTCAGCAGGGGGGTCTGTGGGAGGAGCCACAGGAGCAGTCAGCAGGGGGGTCTGTGGGAGGAGCCACAGGAGCTGTCAGCGGGGGGTCTGTGGGAGGAGCCACAGGAGCTGTCAGCAGGGGGTCTGTGGGAGGAGCCACAGGAGCTGTCAGCAGGGGGTCTGTGGGAGGAGCCACAGGAGCAGTCAGCAGGGGTCTGTGGGAGGAGCCACAGGAGCAGTCAGCGGGGGGGGGTCTGTGGGAGGAGCCACAGGAGCAGTCAGCAGGGGGTCTGTGGGAGGAGCCACAGGAGCAGTCAGCAGGGGGGGGTCTGTGGGAGGAGCCACAGGAGCAGTCAGCGGGGGTCTGTGGGAGGAGCCACAGGAGCAGTCAGCGGGGGTCTGTGGGAGGAGCCACAGGAGCAGTCAGCAGGGGTCTGTGGGAGGAGCCACAGGAGCAGTCAGCTGGGGGGGGGGGGGTCTGTGGGAGCAGTCAGCAGGGGTCAGTGGGAGGAGCCACAGGAGCAGTCAGCAGGGGTCTGTGGGAGGAGCCACAGGAGCAGTCAGCGGGGGTCTGTGGGAGGAGCCACAGGAGCTGTCAGCAGGGGGTCTGTGGGAGGAGCCACAGGAGCTGTCAGCAGGGGGTCTGTGGGAGGAGCCACAGGAGCTGTCAGCAGGGTCTGTGGGAGGAGCCACAGGAACAGTCAGCAGGGGTCTGTGGGAGGAGCCACAGGAACAGTCAGCAGGGTCTGTGGGAGGAGCCACAGGAGCTGTCAGCAGGGTCTGTGGGAGGAGCCACAGGAGCTGTCAGCAGGGGTCTGTGGGAGGAGCCACAGGAGCAGTCAGCAGGGGGTCTGTGGGAGGAGCCACAGGAGCAGTCAGCAGGGGTCTGTGGGAGGAGCCACAGGAGCTGTCAGACAGGGGTCTGTGGGAGGAGCCACAGGAGCAGTCAGCTGGGGGGGGGGTCTGTGGGAGCAGTCAGCAGGGGTCAGTGGGAGGAGCCACAGGAGCAGTCAGCGGGGGGTCTGTGGGAGGAGCCACAGGAGCAGTCAGCGGGGGGTCTGTGGGAGGAGCCACAGGAGCAGGGGGTCTGTGGGAGGAGCCACAGGAGCAGTCAGCAGGGGTCTGTGGGAGGAGCCACAGGAGCAGTCAGCAGGGGGTCTGTGGGAGGAGCCACAGGAGCAGTCAGCAGGGGTCTGTGGGAGGAGCCACAGGAGCAGTCAGACAGGGGTCTGTGGGAGGAGCCATAGGAGCAGTGTGTCTGTGGGAGGAGCCACAGGAGCAGTCAGCAGGGGGTCTGTGGGAGGAGCCACAGGAGCAGTCAGCAGGGGTCTGTGGGAGGAGCCACAGGAGCAGTCAGCGGGGGGTCTGTGGGAGGAGCCAGGAGCAGTCAGCAGGGGTCTGTGGGAGGAGCCACAGGAGCAGTGGGTCTGTGGGAGGAGCCACAGGAGCAGTCAGCAGGGGGTCTGTGGGAGGAGCCACAGGAGCAGTCAGCAGGGGTCAGTGGGAGGAGCCACAGGAGCAGTCAGCAGGGGGTCTGTGGGAGGAGCCACAGGAGCAGTCAGCAGGGGTCTGTGGGAGGAGCCACAGGAGCAGTGGGTCTGTGGGAGGAGCCACAGGAGCAGTGGGTCTGTGGGAGGAGCCACAGGAGCAGTCAGCAGGGGGGTCTGTGGGAGGAGCCACAGGAGCAGTCAGCAGGGGGTCAGTGGGAGGAGCCACAGGAGCAGTCAGCAGGGGTCTGTGGGAGGAGCCACAGGAGCTGTCAGCAGGGGGTCTGTGGGAGGAGCCACAGGAGCTGTCAGCAGGGGGTCTGTGGGAGGAGCCACAGGAGCAGTCAGCAGGGGTCTGTGGGAGGAGCCACAGGAGCAGGGGGTCAGTGGGAGGAGCCACAGGAGCTGTCAGCAGGGGGTCTGTGGGAGGACCCACAGGAGCTGTCAGCAGGGGGTCTGTGGGAGGAGCCACAGGAGCAGTGGGTCTGTGGGAGGAGCCACAGGAGCAGTCAGCAGGGGTCAGTGGGAGGAGCCACAGGAGCAGTCAGCAGGGGGTCAGTGGGAGGAGCCACAGGAGCAGTCAGCAGGGGGTCAGTGGGAGGAGCCACAGGAGCAGTCAGCAGGGGTCTGTGGGAGGAGCCACAGGAGCAGTCAGCAGGGGTCTGTGGGAGGAGCCACAGGAGCAGTCAGCAGGGGTCTGTGGGAGGAGCCACAGGAGCAGTCAGCGGGGGGGGTCTGTGGGAGGAGCCACAGGAGCAGTCAGCAGGGGGGGGTCTGTGGGAGGAGCCACAGGAGCAGGGGGTCTGTGGGAGGAGCCACAGGAGCAGTCAGCAGGGGGGGGGTCTGTGGGAGGAGCCACAGGAGCAGTCAGCAGGGGGTCTGTGGGAGGAGCCACAGGAGCAGTCAGCAGGGGGTCAGTGGGAGGAGCCACAGGAGCAGTCAGCAGGGGTCTGTGGGAGGAGCCACAGGAGCTGTCAGCAGGGGGTCTGTGGGAGGAGCCACAGGAGCAGTCAGCAGGGGTCTGTGGGAGGAGCCACAGGAGCAGTCAGCAGGGGTCTGTGGGAGGAGCCACAGGAGCAGTCAGCAGGGGTCTGTGGGAGGAGCCACAGGAGCAGGGGGTCTGTGGGAGGAGCCACAGGAGCAGTCAGCAGGGGTCAGTGGGAGGAGCCACAGGAGCAGTCAGCAGGGGGGGGGGGGGCGTGTCCAGACAGGTATATGTAGTTCACCACAGGAGGGAAGGTTAAAAGGTCGACACAAGGTCATGAGCCAAAGTGCTTGCATTGTGCTGTAGTATTCTATGGTCTAATCTGAGGAAATACAGAACTGTTTAACCTCAGTGGCATGGCTGGTCTAGAAACAATAATTGGGAGTTGAGCTAGTGATCAGAAGGCAACGTTAGTATGGATTTGCTTAAAGCATATTGTTGATGACAATGGTTTTCTCGGTGATCTGACAGGAAGCTGATCAAGGGAAGATTGTTTGATGAGGTTTATGTGAACCTCCATAAAGAACGTGATGGGGAATAATCACTTGACATTTCAGGTCAAGAGCCTTCACCAGGACTAGAAAGGAAGGAAGCTGGCAGTGATAGGTGAGACGAAGGAGGGAGGGTGGGGATGAAGTAAGAAGCTGGGAGGTGATTGGTGGAAGTGGTAAAGGGCTGAAGAAGAATGAATCTGATAGGAAAGGAGAGTGGACCATGTGAGAAAGGGAAGGTGAGGAGAAGGGGTAAGAGGGGAACCAGAATGCGGAATTGAGTAACGTTGGAGGAAGGAGATATTACCAGAAGTTAGATAAGTACATGTTTTCTTTTAGACCATAAGATCATAAGACATAAGAGCAGAATTAGGCCATCTGGCCCATCGAGTCTGCTCCGCCATTCAATCATGGCTGATCCTTTTATCTCTCCTCCTCAACTCCAGCTCCTGGCCTTCTCCCTGTAACCTTTGATGCCATCTCTAATCAAGGGGGCCAAATGGCCTAATTCTGCTCCCAGGTCTTATGACTTAATGATCTAAAATGAGAAGGCGTAGTTGGAGGGATCTGGCCCAGGGCACGATCCCCGGTAGGCTAGTACCCAGGCTCAGGGCGTAACTAGGAAAACTAACAGAATAGTAAACTACAACACACACAATGCTGGTGGAACACAGCAGGCCAGGCAGCATCTATAGGGAGAAGCACTGTCGATGTTTCGGGCCGAGACCCTTCGTCAGGACTAGAATAGTAAACTAAGTTGTTTGTTCAATAATATGAGGCATTGGTGAAGTCAGATGTCGGTCACCTTGCTTGTGGAAGTAATTATTGATTAATTCATTTACTCGGTAATTTACTTGCAGATACACCACAGTAACAGCCCTTTCCACCCCAACGAACCTGTGCTGTCCAATTACACACATGTGACCATTTAACGCACTACCTGACCGCCTTTGGACTGTGGCAGGAAACCGGAGCACCCGGAGGAAATCCACACTGTTACGGGGAGAACGTACAAATGCCTTACAGACACCAGTGGGAATTTTACCTGGGTCACCGGTGCTGTAAGCTGTTACAGTAACTGCTACACTACTATACAGTTCTGGAACCTAATGCCCTCTCTCTGTCTGAAACCCCAGCCATAGTTTCCCAGAGTTGTCCACTCCTTCCTGGCCAGCTCCCTGAAAATCATCTTCATGGCATCACAGTGGTAGGCGTAATGTGCCAATGATGAAGGCTCGATTCCCGCTGCTGTTGGTAAGGAATGCGCACACGTGGATTTCCTCCGGGTGCTCCGGTTTCCTCCCTCATTCCAAAGACATGCAGGTTAGGGTTAGTAAGTTGTGGGCAGGCAGTGTTCTCGTAGGAGGCATGGTGACACATGTGGGTTGCCCCCAGCACATCCTCACACTGTGTAGGTTGTTAATGCAAAACAGTCCACTTCAATGTACATGTGACAAATAAAGATAATTGATAACGCTTATTGAACAAACCAGGGTGGTTAAGTTGAGTTATGCTGGCCATCAGCACTGGTGAGGGATCTATAAAGTCTTGGTCACCTTACTTGTGGAGGAGTTTTGGCTCTCCCTCTGTCCAAGAGCCGAGCCATGAGATGTCCGCTTTTCCCTAGGCAGCTCTCTGAACCTTTCTTTTTCCCTGCAGCTTTGAGCAGGAGTTTTGGCCAGGAGATACCGTCCATGCCTCATGGATGTACGGAGGGCAGCTGTTACCCTGCGACGGGCAACCTACTCATCGGGGAGAGCACACAACCTGACAGCCAACTCCACCTGCGGTCTGCAGGGACCCACTGAGTACTGCATCGTCAGCCACCTCCAGGTACGTCCCCGGGCTCCCCTCTCCGTCCACGGGTGGGACTCAACCCCAGTGGGCAGTGGCCCACCCAGACCTGTCTTCAGTTCTGAATTTTCTGATCCAAGGTTCTTTCGCAAGTCAAGAAAGAGGAATAAAAGTTTTAAGAAAATAACTATTAAACAGTTTAACCCAGTGCCTGACTGCATCAGAGGGCAGTCAGATGCCGTTACCAGTCTGGAGTGGCAGACAGACAGACAGGGTAACAGCTTCTTCTCTCAGGCTGTGTGATGAATGAATACCCTGCCACCGAGATCTTGTCACCAGGACAGCGAGCTGTTCACTGTTTACCAGTGCTGCACAGTGCCCACATACACATTTCAATTATATTTTAGCACCTAAATTATACTAATATTTTGCTTTATGTGCTGTGTGTGCTAAATGTTATGTGGGTGCAGCATGGTCCAGAGGGAGAAGCACAGGATGTAGCAGAGGTACTTTTACACAGAGAGTGGTGAGTGTGTGGAATGGGCTGCCGGCGACGGTGGTGCAGGCGGATACTACAGGGTCTTTTCAGAGACTCCTGGACAGGTATATGGAGCTCAGAAAAATAGAGGACTATGGGTAACCCTGGGTAATTTCTCAGGTAGGGCCATGTTCGGCACAGATTTGTGGGCCAAAGGGCCTGTAGTGTGCTGTAGGTTTTCTATGGGTACATATAGTGGGTGACCGTGGTCCGGGGGGAGGGGACGTTGTTTCGTTTGGTGTATATATGTATTGTGGGTGACCGTGGTCCGGGGGGAGGGGACGTTGTTTCGTTTGGTGTATATATGTATTGTGGGTGACCGTGGTCCGGGGGGAGGGGACGTTGTTTCGTTTGGTGTATATATGTATTGTGGGTGACCGTGGTCCGGGGGGAGGGGACGTTGTTTCGTTCGGTGTATATATGTATTGTGGGTGACCGTGGTCCGGGGGGAGGGGACGTTGTTTCGTTCGGTGTATATATGTATTGTGGGTGACCGTGGTCCGGGGGGAGGGGACGTTGTTTCGTTCGGTGTATATATGTATTGTGGGTGACCGTGGTCCGGGGGGAGGGGACGTTGTTTCGTTCGGTGTATATATGTATTGTGGGTGACCGTGGTCCGGGGGGAGGGGACGTTGTTTCGTTCGGTGTATATATGTATTGTGGGTGACCGTGGTCCGGGGGGAGGGGACGTTGTTTCGTTTGGTGTATATATGTATTGTGGGTACACCGTGGTCCGGGGGGAGGGGACGTTGTTTCGTTTGGTGTATATATGTATTGTGGGTGACCGTGGTCCGGGGGGACGTTGTTTCGTTTGGTGTATATATGTATTGTGAGTGACCGTGGTCCGGGGGGAGGGGACGTTGTTTCTTTTGGTGTATATATGTATTGTGGGTGACCGTGGTCCGGGGGAAGGGGACGTTGTTTCGTTCGGTGTATGTATGTATTGTGGGTGACCGTGGTCCGGGGGAAGGGGACGTTGTTTCGTTCGGTGTATATATGTATTGTGGGTGACCGTGGTCCGGGGGGAGGGGACGTTGTTTCGTTCGGTGTATATATGTATTGTGGGTGACCGTGGTCCGGGGGGAGGGGACGTTGTTTCGTTCGGTGTATATATGTATTGTGGGTGACCGTGGTCCGGGGGGAGGGGACGTTGTTTCGTTCGGTGTATATATGTATTGTGGGTGACCGTGGTCCGGGGGGAGGGGACGTTGTTTCGTTCGGTGTATATATGTATTGTGGGTGACCGTGGTCCGGGGGGAGGGGACGTTGTTTCGTTCGGTGTATATATGTATTGTGGGTGACCGTGGTCCGGGGGAGGGGACGTTGTTTCGTTTGGTGTATATATGTATTGTGGGTACACCGTGGTCCGGGGGGAGGGGACGTTGTTTCGTTTGGTGTATATATGTATTGTGGGTGACCGTGGTCCGGGGGAAGGGGACGTTGTTTCGTTCGGTGTATATATGTATTGTGTGTACACCGTGGTCCGGGGGGAGGGGACGTTGTTTCGTTTGGTGTATATATGTATTGTGGGTGACCGTGGTCCGGGGGGAGGGGACGTTGTTTCGTTTGGTGTATATATGTATTGTGGGTGACCGTGGTCCGGGGGGAGGGGATGTTGTTTCGTTTGGTGTATATATGTATTGTGGGTGACCGTGGTCCGGGGGGGACGTTGTTTCGTTTGGTGTATATATGTATTGTGGGTGACCGTGGTCCGGGGGGAGGGGACGTTGTTTCGTTTGGTGTATATATGTATTGTGGGTGACCGTGGTCCGGGGGGAGGGGATGTTGTTTCGTTTGGTGTATATATGTATTGTGGGTGACCGTGGTCCGGGGGGAGGGGACGTTGTTTCGTTCGGTGTATATATGTATTGTGGGTGAATGTGGTCCGGGGGGAGGGGACGTTGTTTCGTTTGGTGTATATATGTATTGTGGGTGAATGTGGTCCGGGGGGAGGGGACGTTGTTTCGTTTGGTGTATATATGTATTGTGGGTGACCGTGGTACGGGGGAAGGGGACGTTGTTTCGTTTGGTGTATATATGTATTGTGGGTGACCGTGGTCCGGGGGGAGGGGACGTTGTTTCGTTTGGTGTATATATGTATTGTGGGTGACCGTGGTCCGGGGGGAGGGGACGTTGTTTCGTTTGGTGTATATATGTATTGTGGGTGACCGTGGTCCGGGGGGAGGGGACGTTGTTTCGTTTGGTGTATATATGTATTGTGGGTGACCGTGGTCCGGGGGGAGGGGACGTTGTTTCGTTTGGTGTATATATGTATTGTGTGTGACCGTGGTCCGGGGGGAGGGGACGTTGTTTCGTTTGGTGTATATATGTATTGTGGGTGACCGTGGTCCGGGGGGAGGGGAAGTTGTTTCGTTTGGTGTATATATGTATTGTGGGTGACCGTGGTCCGGGGGGAGGGGACGTTGTTTCGTTTGGTGTATATATGTATTGTGGGTGACCGTGGTCCGGGGGGAGGGGATGTTGTTTCGTTTGGTGTATATATGTATTGTGGGTGACCGTGGTCCGGGGGGAGGGGACGTTGTTTCGTTTGGTGTATATATGTATTGTGGGTGACCGTGGTCCGGGGGGAGGGGACGTTGTTTCGTTTGGTGTATATATGTATTGTGGGTGACCGTGGTCCAGGGGGAGGGGACGTTGTTTCGTTTGGTGTATATATGTATTGTGGGTACACCGTGGTCCGGGGGGAGGGGACGTTGTTTCGTTTGGTGTATATATGTATTGTGGGTGACCGTGGTCCGGGGGGACGTTGTTTCGTTTGGTGTATATATGTATTGTGAGTGACCGTGGTCCGGGGGGAGGGGACGTTGTTTCTTTTGGTGTATATATGTATTGTGGGTGACCGTGGTCCGGGGGAAGGGGACGTTGTTTCGTTCGGTGTATATATGTATTGTGGGTGACCGTGGTCCGGGGGGAGGGGACGTTGTTTCGTTTGGTGTATATATGTATTGTGGGTGACCGTGGTCCGGGGGGAGGGGACGTTGTTTCGTTTGGTGTATATATGTATTGTGGGTGACCGTGGTCCGGGGGGAGTGGACGTTGTTTCGTTTGGTGTATATATGTATTGTGTGTGACCGTGGTCCGGGGGGAGGGGACGTTGTTTCGTTTGGTGTATATATGTATTGTGGGTGACCGTGGTCCGGGGGGAGGGGACGTTGTTTCGTTTGGTGTATATATGTATTGTGGGTGACCGTGGTCCGGGGGGAGGGGACGTTGTTTCGTTTGGTGTATATATGTATTGTGGGTGACCGTGGTCCGGGGGGAGGGGACGTTGTTTCGTTTGGTGTATATATGTATTGTGGGTGACCGTGGTCCGGGGGGAGGGGACGTTGTTTCGTTTGGTGTATATATGTATTGTGGGTGACCGTGGTCCGGGGGGAGGGGACGTTGTTTCGTTTGGTGTATATATGTATTGTGGGTGACCGTGGTCCGGGGGGAGGGGACGTTGTTTCGTTTGGTGTATATATGTATTGTGGGTGACCGTGGTCCGGGGGGAGGGGACGTTGTTTCGTTCGGTGTATATATGTATTGTGGGTGACCGTGGTCCGGGGGGAGGGGACGTTGTTTCGTTCGGTGTATATATGTATTGTGGGTGACCGTGGTCCGGGGGGAGGGGACGTTGTTTCGTTCGGTGTATATATGTATTGTGGGTGACCGTGGTCCGGGGGGAGGGGACGTTGTTTCGTTCGGTGTATATATGTATTGTGGGTGACCGTGGTCCGGGGGGAGGGGACGTTGTTTCGTTCGGTGTATATATGTATTGTGGGTGACCGTGGTCCGGGGGGAGGGGACGTTGTTTCGTTTGGTGTATATATGTATTGTGGGTACACCGTGGTCCGGGGGGAGGGGACGTTGTTTCGTTTGGTGTATATATGTATTGTGGGTGACCGTGGTCCGGGGGGACGTTGTTTCGTTTGGTGTATATATGTATTGTGAGTGACCGTGGTCCGGGGGGAGGGGACGTTGTTTCTTTTGGTGTATATATGTATTGTGGGTGACCGTGGTCCGGGGGAAGGGGACGTTGTTTCGTTCGGTGTATATATGTATTGTGGGTGACCGTGGTCCGGGGGAAGGGGACGTTGTTTCGTTCGGTGTATATATGTATTGTGGGTGACCGTGGTCCGGGGGGAGGGGACGTTGTTTCGTTCGGTGTATATATGTATTGTGGGTGACCGTGGTCCGGGGGGAGGGGACATTGTTTCGTTTGGTGTATATATGTATTGTGGGTGACCGTGGTCCGGGGGGAGGGGACGTTGTTTCGTTTGGTGTATATATGTATTGTGGGTGACCGTGGTCCGGGGGGAGGGGACGTTGTTTCGTTTGGTGTATATATGTATTGTGGGTGACCGTGGTCCGTGGGGAGTGGACGTTGTTTCGTTTGGTGTATATATGTATTGTGGGTGACCGTGGTCCGGGGGGAGGGGACGTTGTTTCGTTTGGTGTATATATGTATTGTGGGTGACCGTGGTCCGGGGGGAGGGGACATTGTTTCATTTGGTGTATATATGTATTGTGGGTGACCGTGGTCCGGGGGAAGGGGACGTTGTTTCGTTCGGTGTATATATGTATTGTGGGTGACCGTGGTCCGGGGGGAGGGGATGTTGTTTCGTTTGGTGTATATATGTATTGTGTGTGACCGTGGTCCGGGGGGAGTGGACGTTGTTTCGTTTGGTGTATATATGTATTGTGGGTGACCGTGGTCCGGGGGAGGGGATGTTGTTTCGTTTGGTGTATATATGTATTGTGGGTACACCGTGGTCTGGGGGGAGGGGACGTTGTTTCGTTTGGTGTATATATGTATTGTGGGTGACCGTGGTCCGGGGGGAGGGGACGTTGTTTCGTTTGGTGTATATATATATATATAGTGGGTGACCGTGGTCCGGGGGGAGGGGACGTTGTTTCGTTTGGTGTATATATGTATTGTGGGTGACCGTGGTCCGGGGGGAGGGGACGTTGTTTCGTTTGGTGTATATATGTATTGTGGGTGACCGTGGTCCGGGGGGACGTTGTTTCGTTTGGTGTATATATGTATTGTGGGTGACCGTGGTCCGGGGGGAGGGGACGTTGTTTCGTTTGGTGTATATATGTATTGTGGGTGACCGTGGTCCGGGGGGACGTTGTTTCGTTTGGTGTATATATGTATTGTGGGTGACCGTGGTCCGGGGGGAGTGGACGTTGTTTCGTTTGGTGTATATATGTATTGTGGGTGACCGTGGTCCGGGGGGAGGGGACGTTGTTTCGTTTGGTGTATATATGTATTGTGGGTGACAGTGGTCCGGGGGGACGTTGTTTCGTTTGGTGTATATATGTATTGTGGGTGACCGTGGTCCGGGGGGACGTTGTTTCGTTTGGTGTATATATGTATTGTGGGTGACTGTGGTCCGGGGGGGACGTTGTTTCGTTTGGTGTATATATGTATTGTGGGTGACCGTGGTCCGGGGGGAGGGGACGTTGTTTCGTTTGGTGTATATATGTATTGTGGGTGACCGTGGTCCGGGGGAGGGGACGTTGTTTCGTTTGGTGTATATATAGATAGATAGATAGATAGATACTTTATTCATCCCCATGGGGAAATTCAACTTTTTTCCAATGTCCCATACACTTGTTGTAGCAAAACTAATTACATACAATACTTAACTCAGTAAAAAATATGATATGCATCTAAATCACTATCTCAAAAAGCATTAATAATAGCTTTTAAAAAGTTCTTAAGTCCTGGCGGTAGAATTGTAAAGCCTAATGGCATTGGGGAGTATTGACCTCTTCATCCTGTCTGAGGAGCATTGTATTGATAGTAACCTGTCGCTGAAACTGCTTCTCTGTCTCTGGATGGTGCTATGTAGAGGATGTTCAGAGTTATCCATAATTGACCGTAGCCTACTCAGCGCCCTTCGCTCAGCTACCAATGTTAAACTCTCCAGTACTTTGCCCACGACAGAGCCCGCCTTCCTTACCAGCTTATTAAGACGTGAGGCGTCCCTCTTCTTAATGCTTCCTCCCCAACACGCCACCACAAAGAAGAGGGCGCTCTCCACAACTGACCTATAGAACATCTTCAGCATCTCACTACAGACATTGAATGACGCCAACCTTCTTAGGAAGTACAGTCGACTCTGTGCCCTCCTGCACAAGGCATCTGTGTTGGCAGTCCAGTCTAGCTTCTCGTCTAACTGTACTCCCAGATACTTGTAGGTCTTAACCTGCTCCACACATTCTCCATTAATGATCACTGGCTCCATATGAGGCCTAGATCTCCTAAAGTCCACCACCATCTCCTTGGTCTTGGTGATATTGAGACGCAGGTAGTTTGAGTTGCACCATATCACAAAGTCCTGTATCAGTTTCCTATACTCCTCCTCCTGTCCATTCCTGACACACCCCACTATGGCCGTGTCATCAGCGAACTTCTGCACATGGCAGGACTCCGAGTTATATTGGAAGTCTGATGTGTACAGGGTGAACAGGACCGGAGAGAGTACGGTTCCCTGCGGCGCTCCTGTGCTGCTGACCACCGTGTCAGACCTATATGTATTGTGGGTGACCGTGGTCCGGGGGGACGTTGTTTCGTTTGGTGTATATATGTATTGTGGGTGACCGTGGTCCGGGGGGACGTTGTTTCGTTTGGTGTATATATGTATTGTGGGTGACAGTGGTCCGGGGGGACGTTGTTTCGTTTGGTGTATATATGTATTGTGGGTGACCGTGGTCCGGGGGGAGGGGACGTTGTTTCGTTTGGTGTATATATGTATTGTGGGTGACCGTGGTCCGGGGGGAGGGGACGTTGTTTCGTTTGGTGTGATATATATTGTGTAGGTACACCGTGGTCCGGGGGGAGGGGACGTTGTTTCGTTTGGTGTATATATGTATTGTGGGTGACAGTGGTCCGGGGGGAGGGGACGTTGTTTCGTTTGGTGTATATATGTATTGTGGGTGACCGTGGTCCGGGGGGAGGGGACGTTGTTTCGTTTGGTATGATATATATTGTGTAGGTACACCGTGGTCCGGGGGGAGGGGACGTTGTTTCGTTTGGTGTATATATGTATTGTGGGTGACCGTGGTCCAGGGGGAGGGGACGTTGTTTCGTTTGGTGTATATATGTATTGTGGGTACACTGTGGTCCGGGGGGAGGGGACGTTGTTTCGTTTGGTGTATATATGTATTGTGGGTACACTGTGGTCCGGGGGGAGGGGACGTTGTTTCGTTTGGTGTATATATGTATTGTGGGTGACCGTGGTCCGGGGGGAGGGGACGTTGTTTCGTTTGGTGTATATATGTATTGTGGGTGACCATGGTCCGGGGGGAGGGGACGTTGTTTCGTTTGGTGTATATATGTATTGTGGGTGACCGTGGTCCGGGGGGAGGGGACGTTGTTTCGTTTGGTGTATATATGTATTGTGGGTGACCGTGGTCCGGGGGGAGGGGACGTTGTTTCGTTTGGTGTATATATGTATTGTGGGTGACCGTGGTCCGGGGGGACGTTGTTTCGTTTGGTGTATATATGTGTTGTGGGTGACCGTGGTCCGGGGGGAGGGGACGTTGTTTCGTTTGGTGTATATATGTATTGTGGGTGACCGTGGTCCGGGGGGAGGGGACGTTGTTTCGTTTGGTGTATATATGTATTGTGTGTGACCGTGGTCCGGGGGGAGGGGACGTTGTTTCGTTTGGTGTATATATGTATTGTGGGTGACCGTGGTCCGGGGGGAGGGGACGTTGTTTCGTTTGGTGTATATATGTATTGTGGGTGACCGTGGTCCGGGGGGACGTTGTTTCGTTTGGTGTATATATGTATTGTGTGTGACCGTGGTCCGGGGGGAGGGGACGTTGTTTCGTTTGGTGTATATATGTATTGTGGGTGACCGTGGTCCGGGGGGAGGGGACGTTGTTTCGTTTGGTGTATATATGTATTGTGGGTGACCGTGGTCCGGGGGGACGTTGTTTCGTTTGTTGTATATATGTATTGTGTGTGACCGTGGTCCGGGGGGAGGGGATGTTGTTTCGTTTGGAGTATATATGTATTGTGGGTGACAGTGGTCCGGGGGGAGTGGACGTTGTTTCGTTTGGTGTATATATGTATTGTGGGTGACCGTGGTCCGGGGGGAGGGGACGTTGTTTCGTTTGGTGTATATATGTATTGTGGGTGACCGTGGTCCGGGGGGAGGGGACGTTGTTTCGTTCGGTGTATATATGTATTGTGGGTGACCGTGGTCCGGGGGGAGGGGACGTTGTTTCGTTCGGTGTATATATGTATTGTGGGTGACCGTGGTCCGGGGGGAGGGGACGTTGTTTCGTTCGGTGTATATATGTATTGTGGGTGACCGTGGTCCGGGGGGAGGGGACGTTGTTTCGTTTGGTGTATATATGTATTGTGGGTACACCGTGGTCCGGGGGGAGGGGACGTTGTTTCGTTCGGTGTATATATGTATTGTGGGTGACCGTGGTCCGGGGGGAGGGGACATTGTTTCGTTTGGTGTATATATGTATTGTGGGTGACCGTGGTCCGGGGGGAGGGGACATTGTTTCGTTTGGTGTATATATGTATTGTGGGTGACCGTGGTCCGGGGGAGGGGACGTTGTTTCGTTTGGTGTATATATGTATTGTGGGTGACCGTGGTCCGGGGGGACGTTGTTTCGTTTGGAGTATATATGTATTGTGGGTGACAGTGGTCCGGGGGGAGTGGACGTTGTTTCGTTTGGTGTATATATGTATTGTGGGTGACCGTGGTCCAGGGGGAGGGGAGGTTGTTTCGTTTGGTGTATATATGTATTGTGGGTGACCGTGGTCCGGGGGGAGGGGATGTTGTTTCGTTTGGAGTATATATGTATTGTGGGTGACCGTGGTCCAGGGGGAGGGGACGTTGTTTCGTTTGGTGTATATATATATAGTGGGTGACCGTGGTCCGGGGGGAGGGGACGTTGTTTCGTTTGGTGTATATATGTATTGTGGGTGACCGTGGTCCGGGGGGAGGGGATGTTGTTTCGTTTGGAGTATATATGTATTGTGGGTGACAGTGGTCCGGGGGGAGTGGACGTTGTTTCGTTTGGTGTATATATGTATTGTGGGTGACCGTGGTCCGGGGGGAGGGGACGTTGTTTCGTTTGGTGTATATATGTATTGTGGGTGACCGTGGTCCGGGGGGAGGGGACGTTGTTTCGTTCGGTGTATATATGTATTGTGGGTGACCGTGGTCCGGGGGGAGGGGACGTTGTTTCGTTCGGTGTATATATGTATTGTGGGTGACCGTGGTCCGGGGGGAGGGGACGTTGTTTCGTTCGGTGTATATATGTATTGTGGGTGACCGTGGTCCGGGGGGAGGGGACGTTGTTTTGTTTGGTGTATATATGTATTGTGGGTACACCGTGGTCCGGGGGGAGGGGACGTTGTTTCGTTTGGTGTATATATGTATTGTGGGTGACCGTGGTCCGGGGGGACGTTGTTTCGTTTGGTGTATATATGTATTGTGAGTGACCGTGGTCCGGGGGGAGGGGACGTTGTTTCTTTTGGTGTATATATGTATTGTGGGTGACCGTGGTCCGGGGGAAGGGGACGTTGTTTCGTTCGGTGTATATATGTATTGTGGGTGACCGTGGTCCGGGGGAAGGGGACGTTGTTTCGTTCGGTGTATATATGTATTGTGGGTGACCGTGGTCCGGGGGGAGGGGACGTTGTTTCGTTCGGTGTATATATGTATTGTGGGTGACCGTGGTCCGGGGGGAGGGGACATTGTTTCGTTTGGTGTATATATGTATTGTGGGTGACCGTGGTCCGGGGGGAGGGGACGTTGTTTCGTTTGGTGTATATATGTATTGTGGGTGACCGTGGTCCGGGGGAGGGGACGTTGTTTCGTTTGGTGTATATATGTATTGTGGGTGACCGTGGTCCGGGGGGACGTTGTTTCGTTTGGAGTATATATGTATTGTGGGTGACAGTGGTCCGGGGGGAGTGGACGTTGTTTCGTTTGGTGTATATATGTATTGTGGGTGACCGTGGTCCAGGGGGAGGGGAGGTTGTTTCGTTTGGTGTATATATGTATTGTGGGTGACCGTGGTCCGGGGGGAGGGGATGTTGTTTCGTTTGGAGTATATATGTATTGTGGGTGACCGTGGTCCAGGGGGAGGGGACGTTGTTTCGTTTGGTGTATATATATATAGTGGGTGACCGTGGTCCGGGGGGAGGGGACGTTGTTTCGTTTGGTGTATATATGTATTGTGGGTGACCGTGGTCCGGGGGGAGGGGATGTTGTTTCGTTTGGAGTATATATGTATTGTGGGTGACAGTGGTCCGGGGGGAGTGGACGTTGTTTCGTTTGGTGTATATATGTATTGTGGGTGACCGTGGTCCGGGGGGAGGGGACGTTGTTTCGTTTGGTGTATATATGTATTGTGGGTGACCGTGGTCCGGGGGGAGGGGACGTTGTTTCGTTCGGTGTATATATGTATTGTGGGTGACCGTGGTCCGGGGGGAGGGGACGTTGTTTCGTTCGGTGTATATATGTATTGTGGGTGACCGTGGTCCGGGGGGAGGGGACGTTGTTTCGTTCGGTGTATATATGTATTGTGGGTGACCGTGGTCCGGGGGGAGGGGACGTTGTTTCGTTCGGTGTATATATGTATTGTGGGTGACCGTGGTCCGGGGGGAGGGGACGTTGTTTCGTTTGGTGTATATATGTATTGTGGGTACACCGTGGTCCGGGGGGAGGGGACGTTGTTTCGTTTGGTGTATATATGTATTGTGGGTGACCGTGGTCCGGGGGGACGTTGTTTCGTTTGGTGTATATATGTATTGTGAGTGACCGTGGTCCGGGGGGAGGGGACGTTGTTTCTTTTGGTGTATATATGTATTGTGGGTGACCGTGGTCCGGGGGAAGGGGACGTTGTTTCGTTCGGTGTATATATGTATTGTGGGTGACCGTGGTCCGGGGGGAGGGGACGTTGTTTCGTTCGGTGTATATATGTATTGTGGGTGACCGTGGTCCGGGGGGAGGGGACGTTGTTTCGTTCGGTGTATATATGTATTGTGGGTGACCGTGGTCCGGGGGGAGGGGACATTGTTTCGTTTGGTGTATATATGTATTGTGGGTGACCGTGGTCCGGGGGGAGGGGACGTTGTTTCGTTTGGTGTATATATGTATTGTGGGTGACCGTGGTCCGGGGGGAGGGGACGTTGTTTCGTTTGGTGTATATATGTATTGTGGGTGACCGTGGTCCGGGGGGAGTGGACGTTGTTTCGTTTGGTGTATATATGTATTGTGGGTGACCGTGGTCCGGGGGGAGGGGACGTTGTTTCGTTTGGTGTATATATGTATTGTGGGTGACCGTGGTCCGGGGGGAGGGGACATTGTTTCGTTTGGTGTATATATGTATTGTGGGTGACCGTGGTCCGGGGGAAGGGGACGTTGTTTCGTTCGGTGTATATATGTATTGTGGGTGACCGTGGTCCGGGGGGAGGGGATGTTGTTTCGTTTGGTGTATATATGTATTGTGTGTGACCGTGGTCCGGGGGGAGTGGACGTTGTTTCGTTTGGTGTATATATGTATTGTGGGTGACCGTGGTCCGGGGGAGGGGATGTTGTTTCGTTTGGTGTATATATGTATTGTGGGTACACCGTGGTCTGGGGGGAGGGGACGTTGTTTCGTTTGGTGTATATATGTATTGTGGGTGACCGTGGTCCGGGGGGAGGGGACGTTGTTTCGTTTGGTGTATATATATATATATAGTGGGTGACCGTGGTCCGGGGGGAGGGGACGTTGTTTCGTTTGGTGTATATATGTATTGTGGGTGACCGTGGTCCGGGGGGACGTTGTTTCGTTTGGTGTATATATGTATTGTGGGTGACCGTGGTCCGGGGGGAGGGGACGTTGTTTCGTTTGGTGTATATATGTATTGTGGGTGACCGTGGTCCGGGGGGACGTTGTTTCGTTTGGTGTATATATGTATTGTGGGTGACCGTGGTCCGGGGGGACGTTGTTTCGTTTGGTGTATATATGTATTGTGGGTGACCGTGGTCCGGGGGGAGTGGACGTTGTTTCGTTTGGTGTATATATGTATTGTGGGTGACCGTGGTCCGGGGGGAGGGGACGTTGTTTCGTTTGGTGTATATATGTATTGTGGGTGACAGTGGTCCGGGGGGACGTTGTTTCGTTTGGTGTATATATGTATTGTGGGTGACCGTGGTCCGGGGGGACGTTGTTTCGTTTGGTGTATATATGTATTGTGGGTGACTGTGGTCCGGGGGGACGTTGTTTCGTTTGGTGTATATATGTATTGTGGGTGACCGTGGTCCGGGGGGAGGGGACGTTGTTTCGTTTGGTGTATATATGTATTGTGGGTGACCGTGGTCCGGGGGAGGGGACGTTGTTTCGTTTGGTGTATATATAGATAGATAGATAGATAGATACTTTATTCATCCCCATGGGGAAATTCAACTTTTTTCCAATGTCCCATACACTTGTTGTAGCAAAACTAATTACATACAATACTTAACTCAGTAAAAAATATGATATGCATCTAAATCACTATCTCAAAAAGCATTAATAATAGCTTTTAAAAAGTTCTTAAGTCCTGGCGGTAGAATTGTAAAGCCTAATGGCATTGGGGAGTATTGACCTCTTCATCCTGTCTGAGGAGCATTGTATTGATAGTAACCTGTCGCTGAAACTGCTTCTCTGTCTCTGGATGGTGCTATGTAGAGGATGTTCAGAGTTATCCATAATTGACCGTAGCCTACTCAGCGCCCTTCGCTCAGCTACCAATGTTAAACTCTCCAGTACTTTGCCCACGACAGAGCCCGCCTTCCTTACCAGCTTATTAAGACGTGAGGCGTCCCTCTTCTTAATGCTTCCTCCCCAACACGCCACCACAAAGAAGAGGGCGCTCTCCACAACTGACCTATAGAACATCTTCAGCATCTCACTACAGACATTGAATGACGCCAACCTTCTTAGGAAGTACAGTCGACTCTGTGCCCTCCTGCACAAGGCATCTGTGTTGGCAGTCCAGTCTAGCTTCTCGTCTAACTGTACTCCCAGATACTTGTAGGTCTTAACCTGCTCCACACATTCTCCATTAATGATCACTGGCTCCATATGAGGCCTAGATCTCCTAAAGTCCACCACCATCTCCTTGGTCTTGGTGATATTGAGACGCAGGTAGTTTGAGTTGCACCATATCACAAAGTCCTGTATCAGTTTCCTATACTCCTCCTCCTGTCCATTCCTGACACACCCCACTATGGCCGTGTCATCAGCGAACTTCTGCACATGGCAGGACTCCGAGTTATATTGGAAGTCTGATGTGTACAGGGTGAACAGGACCGGAGAGAGTACGGTTCCCTGCGGCGCTCCTGTGCTGCTGACCACCGTGTCACACCTATATGTATTGTGGGTGACCGTGGTCCGGGGGGACGTTGTTTCGTTTGGTGTATATATGTATTGTGGGTGACCGTGGTCCGGGGGGACGTTGTTTCGTTTGGTGTATATATGTATTGTGGGTGACAGTGGTCCGGGGGGACGTTGTTTCGTTTGGTGTATATATGTATTGTGGGTGACCGTGGTCCGGGGGGAGGGGACGTTGTTTCGTTTGGTGTATATATGTATTGTGGGTGACCGTGGTCCGGGGGGAGGGGACGTTGTTTCGTTTGGTGTGATATATATTGTGTAGGTACACCGTGGTCCGGGGGGAGGGGACGTTGTTTCGTTTGGTGTATATATGTATTGTGGGTGACAGTGGTCCGGGGGGAGGGGACGTTGTTTCGTTTGGTGTATATATGTATTGTGGGTGACCGTGGTCCGGGGGGAGGGGACGTTGTTTCGTTTGGTATGATATATATTGTGTAGGTACACCGTGGTCCGGGGGGAGGGGACGTTGTTTCGTTTGGTGTATATATGTATTGTGGGTGACAGTGGTCCGGGGGGAGGGGACGTTGTTTCGTTTGGTGTATATATGTATTGTGGGTACACTGTGGTCCGGGGGGAGGGGACGTTGTTTCGTTTGGTGTATATATGTATTGTGGGTGACCGTGGTCCAGGGGGAGGGGACGTTGTTTCGTTTGGTGTATATATGTATTGTGGGTACACTGTGGTCCGGGGGGAGGGGACGTTGTTTCGTTTGGTGTATATATGTATTGTGGGTACACTGTGGTCCGGGGGGAGGGGACGTTGTTTCGTTTGGTGTATATATGTATTGTGGGTGACCGTGGTCCGGGGGGAGGGGACGTTGTTTCGTTTGGTGTATATATGTATTGTGGGTGACCATGGTCCGGGGGGAGGGGACGTTGTTTCGTTTGGTGTATATATGTATTGTGGGTGACCGTGGTCCGGGGGGAGGGGACGTTGTTTCGTTTGGTGTATATATGTATTGTGGGTGACCGTGGTCCGGGGGGAGGGGACGTTGTTTCGTTTGGTGTATATATGTATTGTGGGTGACCGTGGTCCGGGGGGACGTTGTTTCGTTTGGTGTATATATGTGTTGTGGGTGACCGTGGTCCGGGGGGAGGGGACGTTGTTTCGTTTGGTGTATATATGTATTGTGGGTGACCGTGGTCCGGGGGGAGGGGACGTTGTTTCGTTTGGTGTATATATGTATTGTGTGTGACCGTGGTCCGGGGGGAGGGGACGTTGTTTCGTTTGGTGTATATATGTATTGTGGGTGACCGTGGTCCGGGGGGAGGGGACGTTGTTTCGTTTGGTGTATATATGTATTGTGGGTGACCGTGGTCCGGGGGGACGTTGTTTCGTTTGGTGTATATATGTATTGTGGGTGACCGTGGTCCGGGGGAAGGGGACGTTGTTTCGTTTGGTGTATATATGTATTGTTGGTGACCGTGGTCCGGGGGGAGGGGACGTTGTTTCGTTTGGTGTATATATGTATTGTGGGTGACCGTGGTCCGGGGGGAGGGGACGTTGTTTCGTTTGGTGTATATATGTATTGTGGGTGACCGTGGTCCGGGGGGAGGGGACGTTGTTTCGTTTGGTGTATATATGTATTGTGGGTGACCGTGGTCCGGGGGGAGGGGACGTTGTTTCGTTTGGTGTATATATGTATTGTGGGTGACCGTGGTCCGGGGGGAGGGGACGTTGTTTCGTTTGGTGTATATATGTATTGTGGGTGACCGTGGTCCGGGGGGACGTTGTTTCGTTTGTTGTATATATGTATTGTGTGTGACCGTGGTCCGGGGGGAGGGGACGTTGTTTCGTTTGGTGTATATATGTATTGTGGGTGACCGTGGTCCGGGGGGAGGGGACGTTGTTTCGTTTGGTGTATATATGTATTGTGGGTGACCGTGGTCCGGGGGGAGGGGACGTTGTTTCGTTTGGTGTATATATGTATTGTGGGTGACCGTGGTCCGGGGGGAGGGGACATTGTTTCGTTTGGTGTATATATGTATTGTGGGTGACCGTGGTCCGGGGGAGGGGACGTTGTTTCATTTGGTGTATATATGTATTGTGGGTGACCGTGGTCCGGGGGGACGTTGTTTCGTTTGGAGTATATATGTATTGTGGGTGACAGTGGTCCGGGGGGAGTGGACGTTGTTTCGTTTGGTGTATATATGTATTGTGGGTGACCGTGGTCCGGGGGGAGGGGACGTTGTTTCGTTTGGTGTATATATGTATTGTGGGTGACCGTGGTCCGGGGGGAGGGGACGTTGTTTCGTTTGGTGTATATATGTATTGTGGGTGACCGTGGTCCGGGGGGACGTTGTTTCGTTTGGTGTATATATGTATTGTGTGTACACCGTGGTCCGGGGGGAGGGGACGTTGTTTCGTTCGGTGTATATATGGATTGTGGGTGACCATGGTCCGGGGGGAGGGGACGTTGTTTCGTTCGGTGTATATATGGATTGTGGGTGACCATGGTCCGGGGGGAGGGGACGTTGTTTCGTTTGGTGTATATATGTATTGTGGGTGACCGTGGTCCGGGGGAGGGGATGTTGTTTCGTTTGGTGTATATATGTATTGTGGGTGATCGTGGTCCGGGGGGAGGGGACGTTGTTTCGTTTGGTGTATATATGTATTGTGGGTGACCGTGGTCCGGGGAAGGGGACGTTGTTTCGTTTGGTGTATATATGTATTGTGGGTGACCGTGGTCCGGGGGGAGGGAACGTTGTTTCGTTTGGTGTATATATGTATTGTGGGTGACCGTGGTCCGGGGGGAGGGGACGTTGTTTCGTTTGGTGTATATATGTATTGTGGGTGACCGTGGTCCGGGGGGACGTTGTTTCGTTTGGTGTATATATGTATTGTTGGTGACAGTGGTCCGGGGGGAGGGGACGTTGTTTCGTTTGGTGTATATATGTATTGTGGGTGACCATGGTCCGGGGGGACGTTGTTTCGTTTGGTGTATATATGTATTGTGAGTGACCGTGGTCCGGGGGGAGGGGACGTTGTTTCGTTTGGTGTATATATGTATTGTGGGTGACCGTGGTCCGGGGGGACGTTGTTTCGTTTGGTGTATATATGTATTGTGAGTGACCGTGGTCCGGGGGGAGGGGACGTTGTTTCGTTTGGTGTATATATGTATTGTGGGTGACCGTGGTCCGGGGGGAGGGGACGTTGTTTCGTTTGGTGTATATATGTATTGTGGGTGACCGTGGTCCGGGGGGAGGGGACGTTGTTTCGTTTGGTGTATATATGTATTGTGGGTGACCGTGGTCCAGGGGGAGGGGACGTTGTTTCGTTTGGTGTATATATGTATTGTTGGTGACAGTGGTCCGGGGGGAGGGGACGTTGTTTCGTTTGGTGTATATATGTATTGTGGGTGACCATGGTCCGGGGGGACGTTGTTTCGTTTGGTGTATATATGTATTGTTGGTGACCGTGGTCCGGGGGGAGGGGACGTTGTTTCGTTTGGTGTATATATGTATTGTGGGTGACCATGGTCCGGGGGGGACGTTGTTTCGTTTGGTGTAGATATGTATTGTTGGTGACCGTGGTCCGGGGGGAGGGGACGTTGTTTCGTTTGGTGTATATATGTATTGTGGGTGACCGTGGTCCGGGGGGAGGGGACGTTGTTTCGTTTGGTGTATATATGTATTGTGGGTGACCGTGGTCCGGGGGGAGGGGACGTTGTTTCGTTTGGTGTATATATGTATTGTGTGTGACCGTGGTCCGGGGGGAGGGGACGTTGTTTCGTTTGGTGTATATATGTATTGTGGGTGACCGTGGTCCGGGGGAAGGGGACGTTGTTTCGTTTGGTGTATATATGTATTGTGGGTGACCGTGGTCCGGGGGGAGGGGACGTTGTTTCGTTTGGTGTATATATGTATTGTGGGTGACTGTGGTCCGGGGGGAGGGGACGTTGTTTCGTTTGGTGTATATATGTATTGTGGGTGACCGTGGTCCGGGGGGAGGGGACGTTGTTTCGTTTGGTGTATATATGTATTGTGGGTGACCGTGGTCCGGGGGGAGGGGACGTTGTTTCGTTTGGTGTATATATGTATTGTGGGTACATCGTGGTCCGGGGGGAGGGGACGTTGTTTCGTTTGGTGTATATATGTATTGTGGGTGACCGTGGTCCGGGGGGAGGGGACGTTGTTTCGTTTGGTGTATATATGTATTGTGGGTGACCGTGGTCCGGGGGGAGGGGACGTTGTTTCGTTTGGTGTATATATGTATTGTGGGTGACCGTGGTCCGGGGGAGGGGACGTTGTTTCGTTTGGTGTATATATGTATTGTGGGTACACCGTGGTCCGGGGGGAGGGGACGTTGTTTCGTTTGGTGTATATATGTATTGTGGGTGACCGTGGTCCGGGGGGAGGGGACGTTGTTTCGTTCGGTGTATATATGTATTGTGGGTGACCGTGGTCCGGGGGGAGGGGACGTTGTTTCGTTCGGTGTATATATGTATTGTGGGTGACCGTGGTCCGGGGGGTGGGGACGTTGTTTCGTTTGGTGTATATATGTATTGTGGGTGACCGTGGTCCGGGGGGAGGGGACGTTGTTTCGTTTGGTGTATATATGTATTGTGGGTGACCGTGGTCCGGGGGGAGGGGACGTTGTTTCGTTTGGTGTATATATGTATTGTGGGTGACCGTGGTCCGGGGGGGAGTGGACGTTGTTTCGTTTGGTGTATATATGTATTGTGGGTGACCGTGGTCCGGGGGAGGGGACGTTGTTTCGTTTGGTGTATATATGTATTGTGGGTACACCGTGGTCCGGGGGGAGGGGACGTTGTTTCGTTTGGTGTATATATGTATTGTGGGTGACCGTGGTCCGGGGGGAGGGGACGTTGTTTCGTTTGGTGTATATATGTATTGTGGGTGACCGAGGTCCGGGGGGAGGGGACGTTGTTTCGTTTGGTGTATATATGTATTGTGTGTTACCGTGGTCCGGGGGGAGGGGACGTTGTTTCGTTTGGTGTATATATGTATTGTGGGTGACCGTGGTCCGGGGGGGAGGGGATGTTGTTTCGTTTGGTGTATATATGTATTGTGGGTACACCGTGGTCCGGGGGAAGGGGATGTTGTTTCGTTTGGTGTGATATATATTGTGTAGGTACACCGTGGTCCGGGGGGAGGGGACGTTGTTTCGTTTGGTGTATATATGTATTGTGGGTGACCGTGGTCCGGGGGAGGGGACGTTGTTTCGTTTGGTGTATATATGTATTGTGGGTGACCGTGGTCCGGGGGGAGGGGATGTTGTTTCGTTTGGTGTATATATGTATTGTGGGTGACCGTGGTCCGGGGGAAGGGGACGTTGTTTCGTTTGGTGTATATATGTATTGTGGGTGACCGTGGTCCGGGGGGAGTGGACGTTGTTTCGTTTGGTGTATATATGTATTGTGGGTACACCGTGGTCCGGGGGGAGGGGACGTTGTTTCGTTTGGTGTATATATGTATTGTGGGTGACCGTGGTCCGGGGGGAGGGGACGTTGTTTCGTTTGGTGTATATATGTATTGTGGGTGACAGTGGTCCGGGGGAGGGGACGTTGTTTCGTTCGGTGTATATATGTATTGTGGGTGACCGTGGTCCGGGGGGAGGGGACGTTGTTTCATTTGGTGTATATATGTATTGTGGGTGACCGTGGTCCGGGGGGAGGGGATGTTGTTTCGTTTGTTGTATATATGTATTGTAGGTGACCGTGGTCCGGGGGAGGGGACGTTGTTTCGTTTGGTGTATATATGTATTGTGGGTGACCGTGGTCCGGGGGGACGTTGTTTCGTTTGGTGTATATATGTGTTGTGGGTGACCGTGGTCCGGGGGGAGGGGACGTTGTTTCGTTTGGTGTATATATGTATTGTGGGTGACCGTGGTCCGGGGGAAGGGGACGTTGTTTCGTTTGGTGTATATATGTTTTGTGGGTACACCGTGGTCCTGGGAGAAGGGACATTGTTTCGTTTGGTGTATATATGTATTGTGGGTGACCGTGGTCCGGGGGGAGGGGACGTTGTTTCGTTTGGTGTATATATGTATTGTGGGTGACCGTGGTCCGAGGGGAGGGGACGTTGTTTCGTTTGGTGTATATATGTATTGTGGGTGACAGTGGTCCGGGGGGACGTTGTTTCGTTTGGTGTATATATGTATTGTGGGTGACCGTGGTCCGGGGGGAGGGGACGTTGTTTCATTTGGTGTATATATGTATTGTGGGTGACCGTGGTCCGGGGGGAGGGGATGTTGTTTCGTTTGTTGTATATATGTATTGTAGGTGACCGTGGTCCGGGGGGACGTTGTTTCGTTTGGTGTATATATGTATTGTGGGTGACCGTGGTCCGGGGGGAGGGGATGTTGTTTCGTTTGGTGTATATATGTATTGTGGGTGACCGTGGTCCGGGGGGAGTGGTCGTTGTTTCATTTGGTGTATATATGTATTGTGGGTGACCGTGGTCCGGGGGGAGGGGACGTTGTTTCGTTTGGTGTATATATGTTTTGTGGGTACACTGTGGTCCTGGGGGAAGGGACATTGTTTCGTTTGTTGTATATATGTATTGTGAGTGACTGTGGTCCGGGGGGAGGGGACGTTGTTTCGTTTGGTGTATATATGTATTGTGGGTGACCGTGGTCCAGGGGGAGGGGGCTGTGTTTCGTTTGGTTGTTTACATGGTGTGTGGTCCATGGGAATGTTGTTTCATTTGTTTGTATTAACAGACAGTCAGATGATAATATCCCTGAACTTGCGTCATGTTTGAAGGGACACAGGAGAGTATAGCACAGAATCTGGCCATTCGGCCCACAGTGTCTCGCCAAATAAAGTAAAAATCAAATGAAAAACGACCAAACAATAATCTCTGCTACCTTCACCATGTGCATATTCCTCCATCCTCCTTCCATCTATGTGTCTCTCCGAACTTCTCTGGAAAGCCTCCAATGTATTGAGATGATTGAGAGACACTTGGCTGTCCCCACCCTGTGCTGCTGAGACTCAGTCTGGAGGTCATGTTTGTAGTGAAGCAGGTTACAGTTAATTTCAGAGAGATCTTCTGTTTGGAGGAATGGTAAGTGGGTCCTGGCAGTGTTGCCAGTACAGAGTTCACTGAAAGCAGTCACACAGATAGTCAAGGTGGTGAAGGAGGTGTCAGCACATGGAGTTTAGAGGCCGTGGCATTGGTTTTGGGTAGCGTTATCTACTGGTTATATAAATCACTGGTGAAGTCACACTTGGTATATTACTACAGTTATGATCACCCTGTTACGGGAAGGACTGTCAAACTAGAGAGGACACACTGGAGATTTACACTAGTGCTGCATGGTTACTGTCCGTGCTGAATCTTCATTCCTTGGAGTGTAGGGAAGTGAGAGATGATCTCAGAGAAGCAAGAGACCAAATGGATATGGTGTACAGAAACAATCTGTTCCTCAGGGTTGGGGAGTCTGTAGAGAAGATAAGAGGAGAGAGTTTTAAAGGAGACCCGAGAGGGAAATGCTTTACACAGTGGATAGGGAATATCTGGAATGAGCGGGTACAATTGCATCATTTCAGAGGGATTTGGATAGGTATACGGAGGAGAGGGGTTGGAGGGTTATGGACCAAACTGGGACGAGCAGAGAAGATATTGTGGCCAGCATGGATTAGTGGGGCTGAAGAGGTAATTTCCATGTTGTGTGACTCTGTGACTGTGATAAGGTACAGTTACGACTACCATCATTATGTGCCATGTCGTATGACATGGGTGACCTTGGTGTTTCTATCACCATGATTGTTCTTGGCAAATTTTTCCACAGAACTGGTTTGCCATTGCTTTCTTCTGGGCAGTGCCTTTACAAGACGGGTGACCCCAGCCATTGTCAATACTCTTCAGAGATTGTCTGCCTGGCGTCAGTGGTCACATAACCAGGACTTGTGATCTGCACCGGCTGCTCATACGACCATCCATCACCGGCTCCCCTGGCTTCACATGACCTCGATCGGGGGCTGAGTAGGTGCTGGACCTTGCCCAAGGGTGACCTGCAGGCCAGTGGAGGGAAGGAGCACCTCACACCTCCTTTGGTGGAGACGTATCTCCACCCCGCCAACCGATGATACTGTACAGGCATTGTTAATAAAGCCAGCACTTATCGCTCATCCCTAACTGCCACTGAGAGGGTGAGGCTGAGCGGCCTTCTTGAACCACTGCCCTCTTGGTGAAGGTGATCCCACAGCACTGGTGGGGACTTCAAACCCAGTGAACGTGATGGTCCGCCAGGGGCTGGGATGAGACCCACTGGTCAGAAGGAGGAATACACAGTTCAATGTGTAGGAGTTAGGCCAGCATCAACCTGATGGGCTGAATGCCTGAGGCTTTGCTGGCCATTTAAATGCTTTTCCCTCTGTTTTGCCCCTCTCTCTCCTGTTTAACACACTTCACCCTCCCCATTTACCCCTCCCCGTACTCCGAGCGTGGTTCTGTGCTTTCTGTCAATGAGAAACGCGTAAGGGGAGAGTGTGCTTGCGGAGATAAAATCCGACTGCGTGTCCAGGCACAGTAGCATGGCTGACGCCAGCACGTGCCTCCATACGGAGAAAATCCTTATCTCCACCACCAGCTGCTCCCTGCCTGACAGCCCTGAGGTGCTCCACGATAGTGTGGTTCGTGTGTTTATTTTGTCTAACTCGGTGTTGATAAAATTATTTATGAATAAATCTGTCAGTGAAGGGACTAACAATGCTTCCATGGCGGAGCATGTGAGCGTTAGGGTGATAAAGGGAGCATTAATCGAGCTATTCCTTTGAGTCTGGGAGGTCCTGTGCTGGATGGGGCTTCCGGGCAAGAGGAGGATTGTGAGGTACTGGAGTGTCAAGGGGTGTGTTACTCACTTCAGGAAACTCAGCCACCCTGACTTGCCTCTGCAGCCGCTGCGTTTATAGTAACCTCCGTGAGTTGAGCACCTAATCAAATCTAGTGTTGCTGGAGCAACAGGTCTTAGAATGTAGAAAATAGAATTAATGTTCTCTCGGCTGTTAAAAAAATTACCGCTGCACAGACCAAGCATTGCTCCAAACAGGAAATTTTTACCCTGCCTGAAAACTGCGGGCACTTTAAGTGTTCAAATGTTATGAAAATTCAAACTGGGCAGCAACAGATGCTGTGTGTGTGGGAGCATTTCAGCTACTGCATGGCCACGCACCCACACAGCTTAGAATGATCAGTGCACAGAACATAGAACATTACAGTGGAGTGACAGAGGCACGAGAGAGGAGCTGGCCAAAGCCGATCGGATGGGAACAATGGCTGGAGTTTCTGAGAGCAATCAGAAGGCACAGCATCAATACTGTACATCGATAAGAGATATTGTAAAGGGAGGAAGAGGCATCTGTGGATGACAAGGGAAGTCAAAGACAACATTGAAGCAAAAGAGAGGGAAAAGATTAGTGGGAAATTTTCAGGATTGGGAAGCTTTTAAATACCAACAGAAGGTAATTAAAAAACCCACAAGGATTGAAAAGATGAAATATGAAGGTAAGCTAGCCAATAATATAAAAGAAGGTTCCAAAAGTTTTTACAGATATATAAAGTGTAAGAGACAGGCAAGAATAGATATCAGACCGTTGGAAACTGACGCTGGAGAGGTGGTAAAGAGGGAGGAAGAAATGATGGAGGAACTGAATGAGTATTTAGCGTCATTCTTCACTGTGGAAGACACAAGCAGTGTGCCAGAAATTCGCGAGTGTCAGGGGCAGAGGTGATTATAGTTGCAATTAATGAACTGAAGTTGCTTGGAAAGCTGAAAGGTCTGAAGGTAGATAAGTCACCTGGAGCAGCTGGACTACATCCCAGGGTTCTGAAAGAGGTAACTGAAGAGATTGCATTAGTAATGATCTTTCAAGAATCAGTTCTAGAGGACTGGAGTGAAAATGCCACTCCACTCTTTAAGAAGGAAGAAAGACAGAAGCAAGGAAATTATAGCTAGTCATAGAGTCACAGAGAAGTCCAGCACAAACAGGCCTTCGGTCCATCTAGTTGATGCCGAAACCATTTAAACAGTCTGCACCAGATCCATAGGCCTCCATATCCTTACATTCTTAGGTATATCCCATGTACCTATCCAAACTTCTCTTAAATGTTGAAACCA
Organism: Hemitrygon akajei; assembly: GCF_048418815.1. Taxonomy (NCBI): domain Eukaryota; kingdom Metazoa; phylum Chordata; class Chondrichthyes; order Myliobatiformes; family Dasyatidae; genus Hemitrygon; species Hemitrygon akajei. The sequence goes on along the minus strand of NC_133142.1, from coordinate 2,310,068 downwards.
AGCTCACTTGAACTAGCAGCTCATTCCACACTCTCACGACCCTCTGAGTGAAGAAGTTTCCCCTCATGTTCTCCTTAAACTTTTCACCTTTCACCCTTAACCTCTGGTTGTAGTCCCCCCCAACCATAGTGGAAAAAGCCTGCCTGCATTTACCCTCTCTATACCCCTCATAATTCTGTATACCCCTATCAAATCTCTTCTTAATCTTATTCGGTCTAAAATTTACAATCCTAACCCATTCAATCTTTCTTATAACTCAGGTCCTCCAGATCTGGCAACATCCCTGTGAATTTTCTCTGCACTCTGCCAGTTATCCTGACTCCAATGGTTGGGAAGATGTTGGAGTCCATTACTTAGGCTGATGTTTTGAGGTACATGATAAAATAGGCCCCAGTTAGCATGGTTTCCTCAAGGGGAAATCGCGCCTGACAAATCTGCTGGAGTTCTTTGAGGAAATAACAGGCAGGATGGACAGTCAGTGGATGTTGTTTATTTGGATTTTCAGAAGGCCTTTGACAAGGTGCCACACACATGAGGCTGTTTAACAAGATGAGAGCCCCTGGTATTACAGGAGAGATACTAGTAAGGATTGAAGATTGGCTGACTGGCAGGGGTCAAAAACTGGGAATAAAGGGAACCTTTTCTGAATGACTGTCTGCGGTGTTCCATAGGGGCTGTGTTGGGACCTCCTCTCTTCACGTTGTATGTCAATAAATTGGATGAAAGAATTAATGGCTTTGTGGCCAAGTTTGTGGATGATACAAAGATAGGTGGAGGGGACGGTAGTATTGAGAAGGCAGGAAGGCTGCAGAAGGAGTTGGACAGATTAGGAGAATGGACAAAGAGGTGGCAGATGAAATACAGTGTTGGGAAGTGTATGTTTAGTGGTCTGTCTAAGAGCCTTAAATGCCCCTAATGTATCTGCCCCTACACCACCCCTGGCAGTACATTCCATGCACTGCTCCCTCCGAGGTCTGCAGGTGTGCGACTGCACAGTAACTAAAATGCTCCCACACACGTAGCCTTTGTTTCTATGCAGCTGGAGTTTTAATATTTAAACTAAAGTTCCGCACAGTTTTCAGGCCATGGAAACATTTCCAGCCCATAGGAATGGTTGGTCCGTGCAGGGGTAAAAAAATTAGAGAGAACATTGGTTCCATGCACCCACCACTCCCTGTGTAGGGAAAAAATCTATCTCTGACATCCCCCCCCCCCACCAAACTTTCCCCAATCACCTTAAATGGATGTCCTCTGGTATTGGCTACTGTGCCCTGGGAAAGAGTCTCTGCCTGTCCACTCTATCATCTTGTACACCTCTATCAAGTCTCCTCTCCTCCTCCTCACTCCAAAGATTAAAGCCCTAGATCACTCAGTCTATCCTCACGCTGTTAATCCAGCATCCCGCTAAATCTCCTCTGAACCCTCTCTAAAGCTTCCACACCCTTCCTATAATGAGGGCACCAGAAATGAACACAGTATTCCAAGTGTGGTCTAACCAGAGTTTTACAGAGCTGTAACACTGAACTCAGTCCCTGACTAATGAAGAGCAACTCACCATACGTCACCTGAACCGCCCTATCAACGTGCGCAGCAACTATCAATCTAACCCTGCAGGTTGAGGGATGACTTGATAGAGATGTAAGAGGCACAGGTGAAGTGGACAGCCAGAGACAAGGGCACATCATTTTAAAATGGAGAACTATGTAGGAAGGATTGATTTTAGAATAGGTTGAAAAGTTGGCACACGCTTGTAGGCCGAAGAGCCTACACTGATCTATAAACGGTTTGTCAATGCTCACTCTGTATTGTTCTGTGATAGACAACAGCTCATTTCCATGTTCGACTTTGTGTGTGACTGTTGGGAGTTGATGACTGGGTAGTATTGAACTCTGTGTGTGTGAGAGAGAGAGGGGGAGAGAGAGTGAGGAATGACAGAGATTGTTTGGCCAGTCTCACCTCCTAGTCAATATAATGAAAAGATACTACTGCAGGAGGGGGAGGCCCAAGAGGAACAATATCTGTCCCCACTGACACTGCGAGTAATGGTGAGAAAGTTTCTCCAATGCTTGCCATTTACTCTGTAAGTGCAAGTTATCAGCCGGACGGTGGAGGGTGATTACGACATGATGCCAAGTGACTTTGAGTTTTACTCTGAGGCCTCTCAAGGTGAATTCAAACAAAGGGAGATGTTAATCAGATTAAGTTTAACTTGTGGACCCAACATGAGCTCTGATCCTGGGCTGGTGATACAGGACGGGGAGCAGTGAGAGTGTTGTCCTTGGCTTCAGACAGGGCAGGGGAGTGCTCTGTGTAAGTTCTGTCAAAGCACAGGAATGTGCAGGGGCAGCAATTGCAGGGAACAGGGAGGAGTGAACGGCCAGTGGAGTGTCTGCAGCCTTGCATGAGCACAGTGGGTGGACAGCACTGACTACGTGAGGGGAGGGGCAGGAGGACGAACTGGCAGCCTCCCTCCTCACCCTACCACCTTCTTCCGCCCAGTCCTGGATGTTGCCGGACCCGCTGAGTTCATTCCAGCGTTTTGTGAGCATCCTACTGAACCTCTTCTGCAGCCTCTCCATCTTCTCCACATTCTTCCAAAACCAGAACCGCTCACAGAGATCCAAGGAAGCTCTGTCTACACTCACCGGATCTTCGGCTCCGATGGGGTTGAGAGGCGTGAGGCAAAGTTCAATTAGATCCCTCCTCCCCACCCCACACCAACAAACACACACACACACCTCCACAGACACTCAGACACACCCACATCCACACACACAGACAGACACACCCACACACACACACACACACACACACACACACACACACACACACACACACACTCATACACACATATCCTCTCTCTCACACACAAACACACAGACACACACACACACTCACACACACACGCACACAGTCATACACACACATCCTTTCTCACACACACACACACACACACACACACTCATACACACACGCACACACATCCTATCTCTCTCTCTCTCACACACACACAGTCATACACACACATCCTCTCTCTCATACACACACGCACACAGTCATGCACACACATCCTATCTCTCTCTCTCTCTCTCTCTCTCTCTCACACACACACACACACACACACACACACACACACACACACACACACACACACACACACACACACACACACACACACACACACACACACACACACACACACACACACACCCCCCCCCCCCCCCCCTTACCGGGTTCCAGGTGGGCGTGTGATGGAAAAAGTCTCTTTGCCGAGTCTAACTCACGTGTTCTGGGTGTGACGGACAATACTCCCATTCAGTTCCTGTCCTACCTTGTAATTAAACTTTCTGATGTTCGGGTGATTTGTCTGGTTCATGAAACACCAGGTTAAACTCAGGTCATCGGATTTCTGTTGATGTGGAAATCTGAAAATGGTGAACTGTGGAAAGAGTGGAGGCTGTGGATGTGCCTTTCATCGTTCTGAACCTGACTGTGACAGCCCACCCACATGCAGCATTTCTAATAGACATAGACAGCTACAACAGGGAAACCAGCTCTTCAGTCCAAATGTTTCCTGCTGACCAGAGCTTCTCACTGCTAGTCCCAGTTACCTGTGTTTGGCCCATAACTCTCTGAGCCCTTTCCCCTCCAAGTACCTCTCCAAATGCCTCGTCAATGTTGCAATCACTCCCACCTCAGGTATCATTCCAGATACTCATGATCCTCTGTATAAAGCAGTTCCCTCTCAGATCTCTTTAAAATCTCCCTCCTCTTGTACACATTTCCTCTACTTTTGGACACCCCAGCCCTGGGGAAAGGACTATGCTCATCCACTTTATCCAAAACTCTCTCTATTTTATAAACTTCCATGAGGCCACTCTCCTTCTCTTGTGTTCCAGCGTGGCCAACCCTGTGAATCAGGCCTGCGAGTTCATCCAGCATTGCTATTGGTTTATACTTGTCACATGTGCCACAATACCACGGACAATTTGCCTTGTACGGTGTTCGTACCGATCAGCTCATTACACAGTGAGCTTTGAACAGGGTAAAACGATGACAGAATGCAGAATAAAGTGTAAAATCTACAGGGAGTGCAGGCAGGCAATAAAGTGCAAGATCATAATGAGGCAGATTGTGAGGCCAAGTGTCCACCTTATTGTAGAAGAGGTCCGTTAACAGCAAGACAGAGGCTGTGCTTGAGCCTGGTGGTACGTGCTTTCACGAGTGGATGATGCTGATGGCTTTACTGAGGCAGTGTGGTGTAGATAGAGTCCATGGAGGGAGGATGTACTGAGCAGTCAGCCATCGAAAGCCTTCTGTCTGGAATCATCACAGCTTCGTACAGCAACTGCTCTGCCAGTGACCGCAGGAGTGTGACCCATTTTCCAGTTTGGGTGACTGTAGCACTGCTTCAGTCTTCTTTCATGACTTGTGTAAGCCATGCTTGTCAGTGACATGCCCACAGTATGAGATTTCATTCTCGAAAAGCTCACACTTCGCTCTCTCTGTGCACAGGCCAAACTCACTCAGCCTGGTAAGCACTTTATCACATTTCTGGAGCTCCTCTTCATCATTGTGTTCCTGGGAGCACTTGGGCCCATTGTTCTTTGCCAAATTGCTGGAGCTGATGCAACTCCAAAGACGAGGCCATTATTCTGGAACAGTCCCTTGTGACAGTGAGGAATTTCCCACTTGACTCCTCAATCTCCATTTGCAGATAGGCTGTGACAAGTCTATCCTTGAAAACCAATGTGTCTTCTATTCTCAGCAGAGTGATGATGCTCACTTTGAAGTCCCTGCATATATGAACAGCTCTGGCCTTCCCTTTCTTGATCATCAGGACGATGGGCATGGCCCAGTCGCTCCACTCAACCTTGGAGAGAATGCCAGACGCCTCCAAGCTCTGCAGTTCAGCATCCACTTTAAGAGAGTACGTAAGGCACTTGACGAGCTTTATGGAATCTTGGTGTTGCTGTTTCATCCAGTTCAATTCTGGCCCTCATGCCTTTGAGTTTACCTTCTCAATCACCTCCTCACTAGCATTAGCGGCTGTGCCAGTCTCTGCCAGTGCTACCATTTGGGCTGCAGTTCCCTGTTGATGTCACACTAAGAGCTTTGATTGAGTGCCAGTCTAGTTGGATTTTCACCTGTATAGATCTTTAGCATCACCAAGTTCTTTTCTAATTACAGCTTAGAAAACATTCTGTTGTAGTCAGCCTCTGAAATTACAGACAAAGCTGACACTGTGTCCAGCTCCATCTTCAGTTTTATACCAGACACATCTACTGTGATCCATAATTACAGTCGGCCCTCCTTATCCACAGGGGATTGGTTCCGGGACCGCCCGTGGATACCAAAATTCGCGGATGCTCAAGTCCCTTATTTAACATGTATCAGTGCGTAGGTCTTTAGGACCCAGCAGAACCCCGGACTTTATTTAACATGTCTCCGTGCGGTGGACATTAGGACCTGGCGGCGCAGCTCTGAATCCGCAGTGTTTCTCTTCACGAAAATAATCACGATCACGATTGAAAATAAGGTGGAAGTAATAAAGCGATCGGAAAGAGGTGAAATGCTATCGGTTACTGGAAAAGCGTTAGGCTATCATCAGTCAACGATCGGAACAATTTTAATGGAGCATGTGAAAGGCCCTGCCCCGATGAAAGCTACAATTATTACTAAGCAACGCAGTGGTTTAATTATTGAAATACGTATGTTTCTTAAGTGTTTTATATGCATAGAAAGGTAAAATATGTACTATATACTAAGAAAAACGTTTGACTAACTGATGCTAAATAATACCGGATGTACCTGTTCCGACTTCAAATCCAACTTAAAGACGGACTCAGGAATGGAACTCATTCATAACCCGGGGACTACCTGTACTTTTAACTCATTCCTAGATTACTTATAATACCAAATACAATGTAAATGCTATGTAAATAGTTGTTCTACTATATTGTTTAGGGAACAAGAAAAAATAGTCTGTACATGCTCAAGCAACGAGTGCTGGAGAGAGAACTTCCGGGTTTTCCCGATCCGCGGTTGGTTGAATCTGCACATATGGAATCCGCGGATAACGAGGGCCGACTGTATATTGCGATCTGCTTCAGTACTACTGTGCAGTTCCAGGCATGACAATGCTCCTTTGTCAGACTCTGTGTTGTCTGATTCAGTTCCACATTCAGTCACTTTATGCATTTGTTTAGTTTTGTGATTGAAAATCTTCACTCTTTTTCCTCTGTGGTTGTGCTTTTTGTCTGCCTTGCACACTCTCTCTGTGTGACTCTCTCTGTGACACTTCCTGTAAATTTTTTCTTTGAACCAGCAGTCATTGGCATCAAGGGAGGATTTGCCACATCGATAACATTTTTGTCTTTTTGCACCATTCAGGAACGTTTTTTGCATTTCAGACTCCAAACTCTTTTTCTGTAGTTCTGACACAGTCTTTGCTGCTATCTCCATTGACATTGCAATGGTCAATGCCTATTTTAAGGCCAGGTCTTTTTCTGACAAAAAAGACCTTGTTTGAGTGCTTTGACTACGCAGGCCACATCAAGACTGTCCCTTAATGCATCAGAAAGTCCATCTCCGAAATCAGAGTATTGGGAAAGTTTGCACAGTTTTGCAATGTATTCATCCTTTGCCTGGTTCCTTTTGTGAAATTTAAATCTCTCAGCTATTACTAGTGATTTTGGGCTCAAGTGATTTTGTAAAATTTTAACAATTTCATTGAATGTTACATAAGAGACTGTACACTTTAGCACCCTTGAAGCTAGGAAATGTGGAGAATTTCTTTTCCTCATCCACATCGTTAGCATTACAAAATAACAAAACCATCTCGATGTATGATTCCCAGTCCTCATTAGCTCTATCAAATTCATCAACTTTCCTGACTAAGGCCCATCTTCTCACTTTCCCTCGCTCTGTACTGAGCATTGTCACTCACACATCCGTCACGGCCTTCTTGCACTGGTTCCCTCTGTCCTCTCACCGTCGCTCTCCTTCTGTCGTCGTGTAACTGTCGATGCAGTTGGTGATGTTTGCTAACACTCAGGTACATATTTGTTGTGTCCGTATCAAATAAATAAAGGCACACGCTCGGGGAGAGTTCACGCAGAAAAAGCTACAAATCAAAGCGCGAGCGTGTTATCAGTCAATAATCAGTGCAAAGGGGAATCTGTGCTTAAAAAATAGATCCATACTTTACAACTAGAGGTCATAGGTTAAGGGTGAAAGGTGAACCTCTTCCCTCAGAGTGTGAATGCGCTGCCTGTGAACTGTTTGATGCAGGTTTGAAGTGAAGTTCGGGTAAGTACATGGTTGGGAGGAATACGGTCCAGGTGGGAATAGGCAGATTAACAACTTGGCATGGACTAGATGGGCTGAAAGGCCTTTTTCTGTGCTGTAGTGTTCTATGACTCTATGTTTGTGCTGGCTGTAAAATATATGTACTAATCCCATCTGCTGGCACTTGTGTATGAGGACGGTTGGGAATTCGGGATAACAGGAGCATACGGAGCAGCTCTTTATCCTGGTTCCCAGAGTCTGCTCCCACCCTCCCAGGTCCAAGTTTCAGGGGTACTGCTGCCTCCACACACAGGAATGAGCAGGAAGGCGCGTCACATTCCATGGCCTTACCTGGCAATCCTCGCTCCTGTCCGTTGGGGGGGGGGGGGCTGTAATCCGTAGCTTTGTGCCACCGCTGCCCACTAGTAGTGGTAAGCCAGGTCCATGGAGGAGTTGGGGAGGGGTTGTTAGTGTGCTGGGGGGGGGGGGGGAATCACAGCCTCATCTCCTTCCCCTGTTCTCTGGGTTCCTCCCTGTAGTGAGGAGCTGACACCCACTTATTGTGGCAAATCTTGTCAACTGACACAGAAATCCAACTGATCCCTTCCCACCCCCAAAGTCACAGAGCACTACAGCATAGGCACAGGCCCTTCGGCCCATTGAGTCCATGCCAAACTGTTATTCTGCCTGGTCCCATCGCTCTGCACACATGGGCACACCATTCCCTCTAAACATAGCCGGGCAGTAATGGACATGCTCTTCCACACAAAACCTTTGCTCCCACACAGCTGTGCTTTTATTCAAATGGCTTGCAGTTTTCAGGCTGTGTAAAGATTTCCTGCTCAGAGCAATGGGGGGGGGGGTCCATGCAGCTGTGAAAATATGAGAGCAACTATTGCCCACACCAGACCCCTCTGTGCCCCTCCCATCCTTGTACTTATCCAAACTTCTCTTAAATGGTTGAAAGCAATCAGCTGTTCCTGAACGTGGTGGTTTGGGACCTCAGGCTTCAGCACCACGTGCCCAATAGGAAGATGGCATGGCCTGGATGATGGCGATCTTTGCCATCCTTTCCTGCTGGTATCTGATGTCCTCCCGCCCGCCACTACATTTTGTAACCTTTTCCATTATCTGTGGCTGTCTTTGTGTGTGGTAGCTCCACCCCAACGGAGGCGATGAGAAGCTGTTCCTAGAGTGATGTGTGTGGTAGCTCCACCCCAATGGTGGCTGGGGAGAAGCTGTTCCTAGAGTGATGTGTGTGGTAGCTCCACCCCAATGGTGGCTGGGGAGAAGCTGTTCCTAGAGTGATGTGTGTGGTAGCTCCACCCCAATGGTGGCTGGGGAGAAGCTGTTCCTAGAGTGATGTGTGTGGTAGCTCCACCCCAATGGTGGCGATGAGAACCTGTTCCTAGAGTGATGTGTGTGGTAGCTCCACCCCAATGGTGGCTGAGGAGAACCTGTTCCTAGAGTGATGTGTGTGGTAGCTCCACCCCAATGGTGGCTGGGGAGAAGCTGTTCCTAGAGTGATGTGTGTGGTAGCTCCATCCCAATGGTGGCTGGGGAGAAGCTGTTCCTAGAGTGATGTGTGTGGTATCTCCACCCCAATGGTGGCTGGGGAGAAGCTGTTCCTAGAGTGATGTGTGTGGTAGCTCCACCCCAATGGTGGTGATGAGAAGCTGTTCCTAGAGTGATGTGTGTGGTAGCTCCACCCCAATGGTGGCTGGGGAGAAGCTGTTCCTAGAGTGATGTGTGTGGTAGCTCCACCCCAATGGTGGCTGGGGAGAAGCTGTTCCTAGAGTGATGTGTGTGGTAGCTCCACCCCAATGGTGGCGATGAGAAGCTGTTCCTAGAGTGATGTGTGTGGTAGCTCCATCCCAATGGTGGCTGGGGAGAAGCTGTTCCTAGAGTGATGTGTGTGGTAGCTCCACCCCAATGGTGGCGATGAGAACCTGTTCCTAGAGTGATGTGTGTGGTAGCTCCATCCCAATGGTGGCTGGGGAGAAGCTGTTCCTAGAGTGATGTGTGTGGTAGCTCCACCCCAATGGTGGCGATGAGAACCTGTTCCTAGAGTGATGTGTGTGGTAGCTCCACCCCAATGGTGGCGATGAGAAGCTGTTCCTAGAGTGATGTGTGTGGTAGCTCCACCCCAATGGTGGCGATGAGAACCTGTTCCTAGAGTGATGTGTGTGGTAGCTCCACCCCAATGGTGGCGATGAGAACCTGTTCCTAGAGTGATGTGTGTGGTAGCTCCACCCCAATGGTGGCTGAGGAGAAGCTGTTCCTAGAGTGATGTGTGTGGTAGCTCCACCCCAATGGTGGCGATGAGAACCTGTTCCTAGAGTGATGTGTGTGGTAGCTCCACCCCAATGGTGGCTGGGGAGAAGCTGTTCCTAGAGTGATGTGTGTGGTAGCTCCACTCCAATGGTGGCTGGGGAGAAGCTGTTCCTAGAGTGATGTGTGTGGTAGCTCCACCCCAATGGTGGCTGATGAGAAGCTGTTCCTAGAGTGATGTGTGTGGTAGCTCCACCCCAATGGTGGCGATGAGAAGCTGTTCCTAGAGTGATGTGTGTGGTAGCTCCACCACAATGTTGGCTGGGGAGAAGCTGTTCCTAGAGTGATGTGTGTGGTAGCTCCATCCCAATGGTGGCTGGGGAGAAGCTGTTCCTAGAGTGATGTGTGTGGTAGCTCCACCCCAATGGTGGCTGAGGAGAAGCTGTTCCTAGAGTGATGTGTGTGGTAGCTCCACCCAATGGTGGCGATGAGAAGCTGTTCCTAGAGTGATGTGTGTGGTAGCTCCACCACAATGTTGGCTGGGGAGAAGCTGTTCCTAGAGTGATGTGTGTGGTAGCTCCATCCCAATGGTGGCTGGGGAGAAGCTGTTCCTAGAGTGATGTGTGTGGTAGCTCCACCCCAATGGTGGCTGAGGAGAAGCTGTTCCTAGAGTGATGTGTGTGGTAGCTCCACCCCAATGGTGGCTGGGGAGAAGCTGTTCCTAGAGTGATGTGTGTGGTAGCTCCACCCCAATGGTGGCTGGGGAGAAGCTGTTCCTAGAGTGATGTGTGTGGTAGCTCCACCCCAATGGTGGCGATGAGAAGCTGTTCCTAGAGTGATGTGTGTGGTAGCTCCACCCCAATGGTGGCTGAGGAGAAGCTGTTCCTAGAGTGATGTGTGTGGTAGCTCCACCCCAATGGTGGCTGGGGAGAAGCTGTTCCTAGAGTGATGTGTGTGGTAGCTCCACCCCAATGGTGGCTGGGGAGAAGCTGTTCCTAGAGTGATGTGTGTGGTAGCTCCACCCCAATGGTGGCTGGGGAGAAGCTGTTCCTAGAGTGATGTGTGTGGTAGCTCCACCCCAATGGTGGCTGGGGAGAAGCTGTTCCTAGAGTGATGTGTGTGGTAGCTCCACCCCAATGGTGGCGATGAGAAGCTGTTCCTAGAGTGATGTGTGTGGTAGCTCCACCCCAATGGTGGCTGGGGAGAAGCTGTTCCTAGAGTGATGTGTGTGGTAGCTCCACCCCAATGGTGGCTGGGGAGAAGCTGTTCCTAGAGTGATGTGTGTGGTAGCTCCACCCCAATGGTGGCGATGAGAAGCTGTTCCTAGAGTGATGTGTGTGGTAGCTCCACCCCAATGGTGGCTGGGGAGAAGCTGTTCCTAGAGTGATGTGTGTGGTAGCTCCACCCCAATGGTGGCTGGGGAGAAGCTGTTCCTAGAGTGATGTGTGTGGTAGCTCCACCCCAATGGTGGCTGGGGAGAAGCTGTTCCTAGAGTGATGTGTGTGGTAGCTCCACCCCAATGGTGGCTGGGGAGAAGCTGTTCCTAGAGTGATGTGTGTGGTAGCTCCACCCCAATGGTGGCGATGAGAAGCTGTTCCTAGAGTGATGTGTGTGGTAGCTCCACCCCAATGGTGGCTGGGGAGAAGCTGTTCCTAGAGTGATGTGTGTGGTAGCTCCACCCCAATGGTGGCTGGGGAGAAGCTGTTCCTAGAGTGATGTGTGTGGTAGCTCCACCCCAATGGTGGCGATGAGAAGCTGTTCCTAGAGTGATGTGTGTGGTAGCTCCACCCCAATGGTGGCTGGGGAGAAGCTGTTCCTAGAGTGATGTGTGTGGTAGCTCCACCCCAATGGTGGCTGGGGAGAAGCTGTTCCTAGAGTGATGTGTGTGGTAGCTCCACCCCAATGGTGGCTGGGGAGAAGCTGTTCCTAGAGTGATGTGTGTGGTAGCTCCACCCCAATGGTGGCGATGAGAAGCTGTTCCTAGAGTGATGTGTGTGGTAGCTCCACCCCAATGGTGGCTGAGGAGAAGCTGTTCCTAGAGTGATGTGTGTGGTAGCTCCACCCCAATGGTGGCGATGAGAAGCTGTTCCTAGAGTGATGTGTGTGGTAGCTCCATCCCAATGGTGGCGATGAGAACCTGTTCCTAGAGTGATGTGTGTGGTAGCTCCACCCCAATGGTGGCTGTGGAGAAGCTGTTCCTAGAGTGATGTGTGTGGTAGCTCCATCCCAATGGTGGCGATGAGAAGCTGTTCCTAGAGTGATGTGTGTGGTAGCTCCACCCCAATGGTGGCGATGAGAAGCTGTTCCTAGAGTGATGTGTGTGGTAGCTCCACCCCAATGGTGGCTGAGGAGAAGCTGTTCCTAGAGTGATGTGTGTGGTAGCTCCACCCCAATGGTGGCTGAGGAGAAGCTGTTCCTAGAGTGATGTGTGTGGTAGCTCCACCCCAATGGTGGCGATGAGAAGCTGTTCCTAGAGTGATGTGTGTGGTAGCTCCACCCCAATGGTGGCGATGAGAACCTGTTCCTAGAGTGATGTGTGTGGTAGCTCCACCCCAATGTTGGCTGAGGAGAAGCTGTTCCTAGAGTGATGTGTGTGGTAGCTCCACCCCAATGGTGGCGATGAGAAGCTGTTCCTAGAGTGATGTGTGTGGTAGCTCCACCCCAATGGTGGCGATGAGAAGCTGTTCCTAGAGTGATGTGTGTGGTAGCTCCACCCCAATGGTGGCGATGAGAAGCTGTTCCTAGAGTGATGTGTGTGGTAGCTCCATCCCAATGGTGGCTGGGGAGAAGCTGTTCCTAGAGTGATGTGTGTGGTAGCTCCATCCCAATGGTGGCGATGAGAAGCTGTTCCTAGAGTGATGTGTGTGGTAGCTCCACCACAATGGTGGCTGAGGAGAAGCTGTTCCTAGAGTGATGTGTGTGGTAGCTCCACCACAATGTTGGCTGGGGAGAAGCTGTTCCTAGAGTGATGTGTGTGGTAGCTCCACCCCAATGGTGGCGATGAGAAGCTGTTCCTAGAGTGATGTGTGTGGTAGCTCCACCACAATGTTGGCTGGGGAGAAGCTGTTCCTAGAGTGATGTGTGTGGTAGCTCCACCCCAATGGTGGCTGGGGAGAAGCTGTTCCTAGAGTGATGTGTGTGGTAGCTCCACCACAATGTTGGCTGGGGAGAAGCTGTTCCTAGAGTGATGTGTGTGGTAGCTCCACCCCAATGGTGGCTGTGGAGAAGCTGTTCCTAGAGTGATGTGTGTGGTAGCTCCACCCCAATGGTGGCTGGGGGAGAAGCTGTTCCTAGAGTGATGTGTGTGGTAGCTCCACCCCAATGGTGGCTGTGGAGAAGCTGTTCCTAGAGTGATGTGTGTGGTAGCTCCACCCCAATGGTGGTGATGAGAAGCTGTTCCTAGAGTGATGTGTGTGGTAGCTCCACCCCAATGTTGGCTGTGGAGAAGCTGTTCCTAGAGTGATGTGTGTGGTAGCTCCACTCCAATGGTGGCGATGAGAACCTGTTCCTAGAGTGATGTGTGTGGTAGCTCCACCTCAATGGTGGCGATGAGAACCTGTTCCTAGAGTGATGTGTGTGGTAGCTCCACCTCAATGGTGGCGATGAGAACCTGTTCCTAGAGTGATGTGTGTGGTAGCTCCACCACAATGGTGGCTGAGGAGAAGCTGTTCCTAGAGTGATGTGTGTGGTAGCTCCACCCCAATGTTGGCTGAGGAGAAGCTGTTCCTAGAGTGATGTGTGTGGTAGCTCCACCCCAATGGTGGCGATGAGAAGCTGTTCCTAGAGTGATGTGTGTGGTAGCTCCACCCCAATGGTGGCTGGGGAGAAGCTGTTCCTAGAGTGATGTGTGTGGTAGCTCCACCCCAATGGTGGCTGGGGAGAAGCTGTTCCTAGAGTGATGTGTGTGGTATCTCCACCCCAATGGTGGCGATGAGAAGCTGTTCCTAGAGTGATGTGTGTGGTAGCTCCACCCCAATGGTGGCGATGAGAACCTGTTCCTAGAGTGATGTGTGTGGTAGCTCCACCCCAATGGTGGCTGAGGAGAAGCTGTTCCTAGAGTGATGTGTGTGGTAGCTCCACCCCAATGGTGGCTGAGGAGAAGCTGTTCCTAGAGTGATGTGTGTGGTAGCTCCACCCCAATGGTGGCTGGGGAGAAGCTGTTCCTAGAGTGATGTGTGTGGTAGCTCCACCCCAATGGTGGCTGGGGAGAAGCTGTTCCTAGAGTGATGTGTGTGGTAGCTCCACCCCAATGGTGGCTGAGGAGAAGCTGTTCCTAGAGTGATGTGTGTGGTAGCTCCACCCCAATGGTGGCTGGGGAGAAGCTGTTCCTAGAGTGATGTGTGTGGTAGCTCCACCCCAATGGTGGCGATGAGAACCTGTTCCTAGAGTGATGTGTGTGGTAGCTCCACCCCAATGGTGGCTGAGGAGAAGCTGTTCCTAGAGTGATGTGTGTGGTAGCTCCACCCCAATGGTGGCTGGGGAGAAGCTGTTCCTAGAGTGATGTGTGTGGTAGCTCCACCCCAATGGTGGCTGGGGAGAAGCTGTTCCTAGAGTGATGTGTGTGGTAGCTCCACCCCAATGGTGGCTGGGGAGAAGCTGTTCCTAGAGTGATGTGTGTGTGGTAGCTCCACCCCAATGGTGGCTGGGGAGAAGCTGTTCCTAGAGTGATGTGTGTGGTAGCTCCACCCCAATGGTGGCGATGAGAAGCTGTTCCTAGAGTGATGTGTGTGGTAGCTCCACCCCAATGGTGGCTGAGGAGAAGCTGTTCCTAGAGTGATGTGTGTGGTAGCTCCAACCCAATGGTGGCTGGGGAGAAGCTGTTCCTAGAGTGATGTGTGGTGGTAGCTCCACCCCAATGGTGGCTGGGGAGAAGCTGTTCCTAGAGTGATGTGTGTGGTAGCTCCACCCCAATGGCTGGGATGAGAAGCTGTTCCTAGAGTGATGTGTGTGGTAGCTCACCCCAATGGTGGCTGAGGAGAAGCTGTTCCTAGAGTGATGTGTGTGGTAGCTCCACCCCAATGGTGGCTGAGGAGAAGCTGTTCCTAGAGTGATGTGTGTGGTAGCTCCACCCCAATGGTGGCTGAGGAGAAGCTGTTCCTAGAGTGATGTGTGTGGTAGCTCCACCCCAATGGTGGCTGGGGAGAAGCTGTTCCTAGAGTGATGTGTGTGGTAGCTCCACCCCAATGGTGGCTGGGAGAAGCTGTTCCTAGAGTGATGTGTGTGGTAGCTCCACCCCAATGGTGGCGATGAGAAGCTGTTCCTAGAGTGATGTGTGTGGTAGCTCCACCCCAATGGTGGCTGAGGAGAAGCTGTTCCTAGAGTGATGTGTGTGGTAGCTCCACCCCAATGGTGGCTGGGGAGAAGCTGTTCCTAGAGTGATGTGTGTGGTAGCTCCACCCCAATGGTGGCTGGGGAGAAGCTGTTCCTAGAGTGATGTGTGTGGTAGCTCCACCCCAATGGTGGCGATGAGAAGCTGTTCCTAGAGTGATGTGTGTGGTAGCTCCATCCCAATGGTGGCTGGGGAGAAGCTGTTCCTAGAGTGATGTGTGTGGTAGCTCCACCCCAATGGTGGCGATGAGAAGCTGTTCCTAGAGTGATGTGTGTGGTAGCTCCACCACAATGTTGGCTGGGGAGAAGCTGTTCCTAGAGTGATGTGTGTGGTAGCTCCACCCCAATGGTGGCTGAGGAGAAGCTGTTCCTAGAGTGATGTGTGTGGTAGCTCCATCCCAATGGTGGCTGAGGAGAAGCTGTTCCTAGAGTGATGTGTGTGGTAGCTCCACCCCAATGGTGGCTGGGGAGAAGCTGTTCCTAGAGTGATGTGTGTGGTAGCTCCACCCCAATGGTGGCGATGAGAAGCTGTTCCTAGAGTGATGTGTGTGGTAGCTCCACCCCAATGGTGGCTGGGGAGAAGCTGTTCCTAGAGTGATGTGTGTGGTAGCTCCACCCCAATGGTGGCTGAGGAGAAGCTGTTCCTAGAGTGATGTGTGTGGTAGCTCCATCCCAATGGTGGCTGGGGAGAAGCTGTTCCTAGAGTGATGTGTGTGGTAGCTCCACTCCAATGGTGGCTGAGGAGAAGCTGTTCCTAGAGTGATGTGTGTGGTATCTCTACCCCAATGGTGGCTGGGGAGAAGCTGTTCCTAGAGTGATGTGTGTGGTAGCTCCACCCCAATGTTGGCTGAGGAGAAGCTGTTCCTAGAGTGATGTGTGTGGTAGCTCCACCCCAATGGTGGCTGGGGAGAAGCTGTTCCTAGAGTGATGTGTGTGGTAGCTCCACCCCAATGGTGGCGATGAGAAGCTGTTCCTAGAGTGATGTGTGTGGTAGCTCCACCCCAATGGTGGCTGAGGAGAAGCTGTTCCTAGAGTGATGTGTGTGGTAGCTCCACCCCAATGGTGGCTGAGGAGAACCTGTTCCTAGAGTGATGTGTGTGGTAGCTCCACCCCAATGGTGGCTGAGGAGAAGCTGTTCCTAGAGTGATGTGTGTGGTAGCTCCACCCCAATGGTGGCTGGGGAGAAGCTGTTCCTAGAGTGATGTGTGTGGTATCTCCACCCCAATGGTGGCGATGAGAAGCTGTTCCTAGAGTGATGTGTGTGGTAGCTCCACCACAATGTTGGCTGGGGAGAAGCTGTTCCTAGAGTGATGTGTGTGGTAGCTCCACCCCAATGGTGGTGATGAGAACCTGTTCCTAGAGTGATGTGTGTGGTATCTCCACCCCAATGGTGGCTGAGGAGAAGCTGTTCCTAGAGTGATGTGTGTGGTAGCTCCACCCCAATGGTGGCTGGGGAGAAGCTGTTCCTAGAGTGATGTGTGTGGTATCTCCACCCCAATGGTGGCGATGAGAAGCTGTTCCTAGAGTGATGTGTGTGGTAGCTCCACCACAATGTTGGCTGGGGAGAAGCTGTTCCTAGAGTGATGTGTGTGGTAGCTCCACCCCAATGGTGGTGATGAGAACCTGTTCCTAGAGTGATGTGTGTGGTATCTCCACCACAATGTTGGCTGGGGAGAAGCTGTTCCTAGAGTGATGTGTGTGGTAGCTCCACCCCAATGGTGGCTGGGGAGAAGCTGTTCCTAGAGTGATGTGTGTGGTAGCTCCACCCCAATGGTGGCGATGAGAACCTGTTCCTAGAGTGATGTGTGTGGTAGCTCCACCCCAATGGTGGCTGGGGAGAAGCTGTTCCTAGAGTGATGTGTGTGGTAGCTCCACCCCAATGGTGGTGATGAGAAGCTGTTCCTAGAGTGATGTGTGTGGTAGCTCCACCCCAATGGTGGCTGGGGAGAAGCTGTTCCTAGAGTGATGTGTGTGGTAGCTCCACCCCAATGGTGGCTGGGGAGAAGCTGTTCCTAGAGTGATGTGTGTGGTAGCTCCACCCCAATGGTGGCGATGAGAAGCTGTTCCTAGAGTGATGTGTGTGGTAGCTCCACCCCAATGGTGGCTGAGGAGAAGCTGTTCCTAGAGTGATGTGTGTGGTAGCTCCACCCCAATGGTGGCTGAGGAGAAGCTGTTCCTAGAGTGATGTGTGTGGTAGCTCCACCCCAATGGTGGCGATGAGAAGCTGTTCCTAGAGTGATGTGTGTGGTAGCTCCACCCCAATGGTGGCTGAGGAGAAGCTGTTCCTAGAGTGATGTGTGTGGTAGCTCCACCCCAATGGTGGCTGAGGAGAAGCTGTTCCTAGAGTGATGTGTGTGGTAGCTCCACCCCAATGGTGGCGATGAGAACCTGTTCCTAGAGTGATGTGTGTGGTAGCTCCACCCCAATGGTGGCTGTGGAGAAGCTGTTCCTAGAGTGATGTGTGTGGTAGCTCCACCCCAATGGTGGCTGAGGAGAAGCTGTTCCTAGAGTGATGTGTGTGGTAGCTCCACCCCAATGGAGGCGATGAGAAGCTGTTCCTAGAGTGATGTGTGTGGTAGCTCCACCCCAATGGTGGCTGTGGAGAAGCTGTTCCTAGAGTGATGTGTGTGGTAGCTCCACCCCAATGGAGGCGATGAGAAGCTGTTCCTAGAGTGATGTGTGTGGTAGCTCCATCCCAATGGTGGCTGAGGAGAAGCTGTTCCTAGAGTGATGTGTGTGGTAGCTCCATCCCAATGGTGGCTGAGGAGAAGCTGTTCCTAGAGTGATGTGTGTGGTAGCTCCATCCCAATGGTGGCTGAGGAGAAGCTGTTCCTAGAGTGATGTGTGTGGTAGCTCCATCCCAATGGTGGCTGAGGAGAAGCTGTTCCTAGAGTGATGTGTGTGGTAGCTCCATCCCAATGGTGGTGATGAGAAGCTGTTCCTAGAGTGATGTGTGTGGTAGCTCCACCCCAATGGTGGCTGGGGAGAAGCTGTTCCTAGAGTGATGTGTGTGGTAGCTCCACCCCAATGGTGGCTGAGGAGAAGCTGTTCCTAGAGTGATGTGTGTGGTAGCTCCATCCCAATGGTGGCTGAGGAGAAGCTGTTCCTAGAGTGATGTGTGTGGTAGCTCCACCCCAATGGTGGCTGAGGAGAAGCTGTTCCTAGAGTGATGTGTGTGGTAGCTCCACCCCAATGGTGGCTGGGGAGAAGCTGTTCCTAGAGTGATGTGTGTGGTAGCTCCACCCCAATGGTGGCTGAGGAGAAGCTGTTCCTAGAGTGATGTGTGTGGTAGCTCCACCCCAATGGTGGCTGGGGAGAAGCTGTTCCTAGAGTGATGTGTGTGGTAGCTCCACCCCAATGGAGGCGATGAGAAGCTGTTCCTAGAGTGATGTGTGTGGTAGCTCCACCCCAATGGTGGCTGTGGAGAAGCTGTTCCTAGAGTGATGTGTGTGGTAGCTCCATCCCAATGGAGGCGATGAGAAGCTGTTCCTAGAGTGATGTGTGTGGTAGCTCCACCCCAATGGTGGCTGAGGAGAAGCTGTTCCTAGAGTGATGTGTGTGGTAGCTCCACCCCAATGGTGGCAATGAGAACCTGTTCCTAGAGTGATGTGTGTGGTAGCTCCACCCCAATGGTGGCTGAGGAGAAGCTGTTCCTAGAGTGATGTGTGTGGTAGCTCCACCCCAATGGTGGCGATGAGAAGCTGTTCCTAGAGTGATGTGTGTGGTAGCTCCACCCCAATGGTGGCTGTGGAGAAGCTGTTCCTAGAGTGATGTGTGTGGTAGCTCCACCCCAATGGTGGCGATGAGAAGCTGTTCCTAGAGTGATGTGTGTGGTAGCTCCACCCCAATGGTGGCAATGAGAACCTGTTCCTAGAGTGATGTGTGTGGTAGCTCCACCCCAATGGTGGCTGAGGAGAAGCTGTTCCTAGAGTGATGTGTGTGGTAGCTCCACCCCAATGGTGGCTGAGGAGAAGCTGTTCCTAGAGTGATGTGTGTGGTAGCTCCACCCCAATGGTGGCTGAGGAGAAGCTGTTCCTAGAGTGATGTGTGTGGTAGCTCCACCCCAATGGTGGCTGAGGAGAAGCTGTTCCTAGAGTGATGTGTGTGGTAGCTCCACCCCAATGGTGGCTGAGGAGAAGCTGTTCCTAGAGTGATGTGTGTGGTATCTCTACCCCAATGGTGGCGATGAGAAGCTGTTCCTAGAGTGATGTGTGTGGTAGCTCCACCCCAATGGTGGCGATGAGAACCTGTTCCTAGAGTGATGTGTGTGGTAGCTCCACCCCAATGGTGGCTGGGGAGAAGCTGTTCCTAGAGTGATGTGTGTGGTAGCTCCACCCCAATGGTGGCTGGGGAGAAGCTGTTCCTAGAGTGATGTGTGTGGTAGCTCCACCCCAATGGTGGCTGAGGAGAAGCTGTTCCTAGAGTGATGTGTGTGGTATCTCTACCCCAATGGTGGCGATGAGAAGCTGTTCCTAGAGTGATGTGTGTGGTAGCTCCACCCCAATGGTGGCGATGAGAACCTGTTCCTAGAGTGATGTGTGTGGTAGCTCCACCCCAATGGTGGCTGGGGAGAAGCTGTTCCTAGAGTGATGTGTGTGGTAGCTCCACCCCAATGGTGGCTGTGGAGAAGCTGTTCCTAGAGTGATGTGTGTGGTAGCTCCACCCCAATGGTGGCGATGAGAAGCTGTTCCTAGAGTGATGTGTGTGGTAGCTCCACCCCAATGGTGGCTGAGGAGAAGCTGTTCCTAGAGTGATGTGTGTGGTATCTCTACCCCAATGGTGGCGATGAGAAGCTGTTCCTAGAGTGATGTGTGTGGTAGCTCCACCCCAATGGTGGCGATGAGAAGCTGTTCCTAGAGTGATGTGTGTGGTAGCTCCACCACAATGGTGGCGATGAGAACCTGTTCCTAGAGTGATGTGTGTGGTAGCTCCACCCCAATGGTGGCGATGAGAAGCTGTTCCTAGAGTGATGTGTGTGGTATCTCTACCCCAATGGTGGCGATGAGAAGCTGTTCCTAGAGTGATGTGTGTGGTAGCTCCATCCCAATGGTGGCTGGGGAGAAGCTGTTCCTAGAGTGATGTGTGTGGTATCTCCACCCCAATGGTGGCTGGGGAGAAGCTGTTCCTAGAGTGATGTGTGTGGTAGCTCCACCCCAATGGTGGCTGGGGAGAAGCTGTTCCTAGAGTGATGTGTGTGGTAGCTCCACCCCAATGGTGGCGATGAGAAGCTGTTCCTAGAGTGATGTGTGTGGTATCTCTACCCCAATGGTGGCTGAGGAGAAGCTATTCCTAGAGTGATGTGTGTGGTAGCTCCACCCCAATGGTGGCTGAGGAGAAGCTGTTCCTAGAGTGATGTGTGTGGTAGCTCCACCCCAATGGTGGTGATGAGAAGCTGTTCCTAGAGTGATGTGTGTGGTAGCTCCACCCCAATGGTGGCTGGGGAGAAGCTGTTCCTAGAGTGATGTGTGTGGTAGCTCCACCCCAATGGTGGTGATGAGAAGCTGTTCCTAGAGTGATGTGTGTGGTAGCTCCACCCCAATGGTGGCAATGAGAACCTGTTCCTAGAGTGATGTGTGTGGTAGCTCCACCCCAATGGTGGCTGAGGAGAAGCTGTTCCTAGAGTGATGTGTGTGGTAGCTCCACCCCAATGGTGGCTGAGGAGAAGCTGTTCCTAGAGTGATGTGTGTGGTAGCTCCACCCCAATGGTGGCTGAGGAGAAGCTGTTCCTAGAGTGATGTGTGTGGTAGCTCCACCCCAATGGTGGCTGAGGAGAAGCTGTTCCTAGAGTGATGTGTGTGGTAGCTCCACCCCAATGGTGGCTGAGGAGAAGCTGTTCCTAGAGTGATGTGTGTGGTATCTCTACCCCAATGGTGGCGATGAGAAGCTGTTCCTAGAGTGATGTGTGTGGTAGCTCCACCCCAATGGTGGCGATGAGAACCTGTTCCTAGAGTGATGTGTGTGGTAGCTCCACCCCAATGGTGGCTGGGGAGAAGCTGTTCCTAGAGTGATGTGTGTGGTAGCTCCACCCCAATGGTGGCTGGGGAGAAGCTGTTCCTAGAGTGATGTGTGTGGTAGCTCCACCCCAATGGTGGCTGTGGAGAAGCTGTTCCTAGAGTGATGTGTGTGGTAGCTCCACCCCAATGGTGGCGATGAGAAGCTGTTCCTAGAGTGATGTGTGTGGTAGCTCCACCCCAATGGTGGCTGAGGAGAAGCTGTTCCTAGAGTGATGTGTGTGGTATCTCTACCCCAATGGTGGCGATGAGAAGCTGTTCCTAGAGTGATGTGTGTGGTAGCTCCACCCCAATGGTGGCGATGAGAAGCTGTTCCTAGAGTGATGTGTGTGGTAGCTCCACCACAATGGTGGCGATGAGAAGCTGTTCCTAGAGTGATGTGTGTGGTAGCTCCACCCCAATGGTGGCGATGAGAAGCTGTTCCTAGAGTGATGTGTGTGGTATCTCTACCCCAATGGTGGCGATGAGAAGCTGTTCCTAGAGTGATGTGTGTGGTAGCTCCATCCCAATGGTGGCTGGGGAGAAGCTGTTCCTAGAGTGATGTGTGTGGTAGCTCCACCCCAATGGTGGCTGAGGAGAACCTGTTCCTAGAGTGATGTGTGTGGTAGCTCCACCCCAATGGTGGCTGGGGAGAAGCTGTTCCTAGAGTGATGTGTGTGGTATCTCTACCCCAATGGTGGCTGAGGAGAAGCTATTCCTAGAGTGATGTGTGTGGTAGCTCCACCCCAATGGTGGCTGAGGAGAAGCTGTTCCTAGAGTGATGTGTGTGGTAGCTCCACCCCAATGGTGGCTGGGGAGAAGCTGTTCCTAGAGTGATGTGTGTGGTAGCTCCACCCCAATGGTGGCGATGAGAAGCTGTTCCTAGAGTGATGTGTGTGGTAGCTCCACCCCAATGGTGGCTGAGGAGAAGCTGTTCCTAGAGTGATGTGTGTGGTAGCTCCACCCCAATGGTGGCGATGAGAAGCTGTTCCTAGAGTGATGTGTGTGGTAGCTCCACCCCAATGGTGGCTGAGGAGAAGCTGTTCCTAGAGTGATGTGTGTGGTAGCTCCACCCCAATGGTGGCTGAGGAGAAGCTGTTCCTAGAGTGATGTGTGTGGTAGCTCCACCTCAATGGTGGCGATGAGAAGAGGGTAGGTCCTGAATGGTGAGGGTCCGATGGATACATGGGTTATGACAATAGCAAAAGTGGTTGGAGTCGCTAGCACTTTTGTGGAAGGATGTTTTTTTCGGTGCATCTAGAGTCAAACTTATAAGAAATAGTGAAGATAGTGAAAAGAAGATTGCTGATATTTACAAAAAGATATCTACCAGAAACACAATAGCTGCCTGTTATTTGTCTATTGTGAACTTCTCATGTAGATGGCAGAGTTTGTCACCGAAACGTTGGTTAAATGCGATGCTTGTGCCCAGCTGGAAGCCAGCTCCCTTTTCAATGAAATGGAATATTCCGCCGCGTACAGCGGGAGAGGAACCACGAAGCCAACCTGAGTGCGTCAGCTCGGTTTGGGAGCCGTTATGAGAATATTCTGGGGGAGACACTGACATCCGTACACTCAGCACAACAACAGCAGAATGACAAGGCGATGTTTGTGTGTAAGGAGCACGTTTACCAAGTGCTTTCTGTCACGGGGTCCTTAATGATGGATGACACCTTCCTGAGGCATCACCTTTTGAAGATGCCCTCGATGGTGGGGAGGTGGTGCCCATGATGGGCCTGGCTGAGTTTACAACCCTCTGTGGCTCCTTGTGACCCTGTGCAGTGGCCCCTCCACACCAGACAGTGTTGCAACCAGTCAGAAAGCTCTCCACGGTACATTTGTGAGAATCTTTGGTGACAAACCAAATCTCCCCAAACTCCAATGAAATATAGCCAGTGGTGTGTCTTCTTTGTCACTGCATCAATATGCTGGGCCCAGGATAGATCTTTGGGGATGGTGTCACCCAGGAATTTGAAACTACTCACCCTTTCCACTGCTGAACCCTCGATGAGGACTGGTGTGTTTTCCTGACTTTCCCTTCCTGGAGTTCACAATCAATTCCTTGGTCTTACTGATGTTGTGTACACAGTTGTTTTGTTACATCACCACTTGGCACCACTGTGGTTCCATCCTCGATTAACAATGCTGCCCGTCCTTTCGTATTATTGTCTACCCCGGAATATCAGTGCAACAGCAACTCCCTGTTTATGGATGGTCACACACCTCTCCTAGTGTATGGTCACAAAGCAGCAGAAAGCAGGTTCAAGTGAGGACGACAAACAGAATGCTTCTGTTAACACAGGAGATTCTGCTGAGGCTGGAAATTCAGGGCAACACACACAAAGTGTTGGAGGAACTCAGCAGGTCAGGCAGCACCTATGCAAATGAGTAAACATTTTGGGCAGAGACCCTTATTCAAGATATCAGAATACTGTTGTTTGTTGCAGGGAGAATTAAATATGGGGTAAGGAGTTAGTCACAAACACCAGAGATTCTGCAGGTGCTGGAAATGCAGAGCAACACACACAAAACGCTGGAGGAACTCAGCAGGTCAGGCAGCATCTATGGAAATGTTAGTGCTTCAGTTTAATAGGGCATTGGTGTGTTCTGCTCTGGAGTGCGTGCAAAGTCTTTGTTTCCTTATCTCAAAGTGAATTTTTATGCCTTGGAAGCAGTTCAAAGGTGGTTTATTAGATTAATTGTTCTTTAGGTGGGTCACTTTATGAAAAAGGGTGGACAGGCTGGGAGAGAGATGGAGTGTTAGAAAGACCTTGAGGGAAGATAGATTGCACAGTGTTTGTTTGTCAGTCCTAAACTCTGTTGTATTCCTTTATTTTTCTGAGAAAGTCTGCAAGAAAGTGAGTGGTCACAAATACGTACTTAGGTAATAAATCTTACTGCAGCTTTGATAGATTGTGTGTAGCCACGAGGTAGCATTGCAACTCTATAAACCCTAATTAGACCTCACTTTTGGAATATTATGTTCAGTTCTGGTCCCCTCATTACAGGAAGAATGCCTCTTATCATCCTGCACATCTCTCAAGTCACCTCTCATCATCCTTCACTCCAAAGAGAAAAGCCCTAGTTCACTCGGCCTATCCTCATGAGACATGCCGTCTAATCTAGGCAACATAAATCTCCTCTGTACTCTCTCTAATGATTTCATATCCTTCCTATAATGAGGCAATCAGACTGAAGACAATACTCTAAATGTGGTCTATCAGTATATTCCACACACTCACACTCTGTGTAAAAAAAACTTACCTCTGACATCCTCTGACCTTCCTCCAACCAGCTTAAAATTACGCCCTCTGGTGTTAGATGTGGAGAAATGTCAGCTCCGAGGGTGGAGAATCTTTGCCCTTTGCCCGAGAGAGCCTGGAGCCTCGGTCATGAAGTTCACAGGAACGTCGGTTTCTGGACATTAAGGGATCTGGGGGAATGAGAGGATCATGTAGGGAAGTGTGGCCGAGGTGGAAAATCAGCCCAATCCTGATACAAGATACAATAAGCTTGCCAGGGCCGAATAGCCTCTACTTGCTTCTGTTTCTTATGTCCTTGTGGGTCTGCTGTGTGGGTGTGGAGAGGATGTTTCCTTTGGGAGAATCTAGAACCGAGGGTCACTGTTTAAAAATCCGGGGGGGGGGGGGGGATCACCACTTAGAGTTGATTCTCGTACCGAGAGGGTGCTGGGTACGTGGAACGAGTTATCAGGAAAAGTGACTGAGGCAGGAACTCTACAAGTCATGTTCTCAGTATTACTTTACAGGCAAAATCTGTCTTCTTTTGCACATTGGTAATCAGAATCAGGTTTAATTTCACCAGCGTTTGTTGTCTTTGCGGCAGCAGTACAATGTAATACATAATAACAGAGAAAAACTGAATTACAGTGAATATTCATATCGTTAAATTAAATAAGTAGTGCAAAAGAGAAATAAAATAAATAGTGTGGTGTTCATGGGTTCAATGTCCATTCAGAAATCAGATGGCAGAGGTGAAGAAGCCGTTCGTGAATCATTGAGTGTGTGTCTTCAGGCTCCTGTACCTCCTCCCTGATGGTAGCAATGAGAAGAGGGCATGTCCTGGGTGATGGATGCTGCCTTTTTGAGGCATCGCACCTTGAAGATGTTCTGAATGCTTTGGAGGCTGGAGCCCATGATGAAACTGGCTGAGCTTATTTCGATCCTGTGCAGTGGCCAACCTCCACTTTGCAGCTGCATCGTTATGTTGGGCTCAGGTTGGATCCTCAGAGATACTGACACTCAGGAGCTTGAAATTGTTCACTCTTTCCACTTCTGATCTCTCTATGAGGACTGGTGTGTGCTCCCTTGTCTTATCCATCCTGAAGTCCACAATCAGTTCTTTGGTCTTACTGATGTTGTTGCTGTGACAGCTCTCAACTAGCGGATATCTCTTGCTCCTGTACAGTATGTATGTTCTTTTTGTAAATTCTATTGTATTTTTTAATTTTTCTGTGAATGCCCTCAAGTAAGTGAATTTGAAAATAGTGTATAGTAATTTATATGTATTTTACTTTGAACTTTTATACATTTAAAAGACATTTGAACAGATAGATGGATAGGGAAGGTTTGAGGAATATGGAACAAACACAAGCAAATGGGATGAGCTTAGCAGGGAATCTGGGTCAGCACAGACCATTCAGGCTGAACTGCCTGCTTCAGTGCTGAATAGTTGAATGTCCCCATTCCCCTTCAGCACCAACCTCACTGACGGGAACGACAGATCCACAAACAAAGTTCTTTGCTGATGGACAAAGTTCACAGTGGGCTGTGGTTTCAGCGCATCAAGGGCTGGATCTCATAGGCTGTGTGTGCTGCAGGTAGAGGCATTTGTGCTCACAGCATCCGTTCAATGACACTCATTTTCCAGCGAGTGTGGAACCTGCCCACTGATTTTCCAGCGGGTGGAGAACCTGCCCGCTGATTTTCCAGCGGGTGGGGAATCTGCCCATCTCACTGGTTAGTCCCTTCTGCACAGCCTGCCAAAATACTTGGCTTTTTAACACATCCCCAAACACTGACTGTCCTGACAGGTTTTCTTCACCGCTCTGCATGGTTGAACCACATGAGGCAAAACCAGGTGTAAACTCACAGCCGTAGGGAGAGACGATGCGTGGAGACACACCGTTCGTCACTCGCAGCCATAGGGAGAGACGATGCGTGGAGACACACCGTTCGTCACTCAGAGCCGTAGGGAGAGACGATGCGTGGAGACACACCGTTTGTCACTCGCAGCCATAGGGAGAGACGATGCGTGGAGACACACCGTTCGTCACTCAGAGCCGTAGGGAGAGACGATGCGTGGAGACACACCGTTCGTCACTCAGAGCCATAGGGAGAGACGATGCGTGGAGACACACCATTCGTCACTCAGAGCCGTAGGGAGAGACGATGCGTGGAGACACACCGTTCGTCACTCAGAGCCGTAGGGAGAGACGATGCGTGGAGACACACCGTTCGTCACTCAGAGCCGTAGGGAGAGACGATGCGTGGAGACACACCGTTCGTCACTCAGAGCCGTAGGGAGAGACGATGCGTGGAGACACACCGTTCGTCACTCAGAGCCGTAGGGAGAGACGATGCGTGGAGACACACCGTTCGTCACTCGCAGCCGTAGGGAGAGACGATGCGTGGAGACACACCGTTCGTCACTCAGAGCCGTAGGGAGAGACGATGCGTGGAGACACACCGTTCGTCACTCAGAGCCGTAGGGAGAGACGATGCGTGGAGACACACCGTTCGTCACTCAGAGCCGTAGGGAGAGACGATGCGTGGAGACACACCGTTCGTCACTCGCAGCCGTAGGGAGAGACGATGCGTGGAGACACACCGTTCGTCACTCAGAGCCGTAGGGAGAGACGATGCGTGGAGACACACCGTTCGTCACTCAGAGCCGTAGGGAGAGACGATGCGTGGAGACACACAGTTCGTCACTCGCAGCCGTAGGGAGAGACGATGCGTGGAGACACACCGTTCGTCACTCAGAGCCGTAGGGAGAGACGATGCGTGGAGACACACCGTTCGTCACTCGCAGCCGTAGGGAGAGACGATGCGTGGAGACACACCGTTCGTCACTCAGAGCCGTAGGGAGAGATGATGCGTGGAGACACACCGTTCGTCACTCCGAGCCGTAGGGAGAGACGATGCGTGGAGACACACCGTTCGTCACTCCGAGCCGTAGGGAGAGACGATGCGTGGAGACACACCGTTCGTCACTCCGAGCCGTAGGGAGAGACGATGCGTGGAGACACACCGTTCGTCTCTCCGAGCCGTAGGGAGAGACGATGCGTGGAGACACACCGTTCGTCACTCAGAGCCGTAGGGAGAGACGATGCGTGGAGACACACCGTTCGTCACTCGCAGCCGTAGGGAGAGACGATGCGTGGAGACACACCGTTCGTCACTCAGAGTCGTAGGGAGAGACGATGCGTGGAGACACACCGTTCGTCACTCAGAGCCGTAGGGAGAGACGATGCGTGGAGACACACCGTTCATCACTCAGAGCCGTAGGGAGAGACGATGCGTGGAGACACACCGTTCGTCACTCAGAGCCGTAGGGAGAGACGATGCGTGGAGACACACCGTTCGTCACTCAGAGCCGTAGGGAGAGACGATGCGTGGAGACACACCGTTCGTCACTCGCAGCCGTAGGGAGAGACGATGCGTGGAGACACACCGTTCGTCACTCAGAGCCGTAGGGAGAGACGATGCGTGGAGACACACCGTTCGTCACTCAGAGCCGTAGGGAGAGACGATGCGTGGAGACACACCGTTCGTCACTCAGAGCCGTAGGGAGAGACGATGCGTGGAGACACACCGTTCGTCACTCAGAGCCGTAGGGAGAGACGATGCGTGGAGACACACCGTTCGTCACTCGCAGCCGTAGGGAGAGACGATGCGTGGAAACACACAGTTCGTCACTCAGAGCCGTAGGGAGAGACGATGCGTGGAGACACACCGTTCGTCACTCAGAGCTGTAGGGAGAGACGATGCGTGGAGACACACCGTTCGTCACTCAGAGCCGTAGGGAGAGACGATGCGTGGAGACGCACCGTTCGTCACTCAGAGCCGTAGGGAGAGACGATGCGTGGAGACTCACCGTTCGTCACTCAGAGCCGTAGGGAGAGACGATGCGTGGAGACACACCGTTCGTCACTCAGAGCCGTAGGGAGAGACGATGCGTGGAGACACACCGTTCGTCACTCGCAGCCGTAGGGAGAGACGATGCGTGGAGACACACCGTTCGTCACTCGCAGCCGTAGGGAGAGACGATGCGTGGAGACACACCGTTCGTCACTCGCAGCCGTAGGGAGAGACGATGCGTGGAGACACACCGTTCGTCACTCGCAGCCGTAGGGAGAGACGATGCGTGGAGACACACCGTTCGTCACTCGCAGCCATAGGGAGAGACGATGCGTGGAGACACACCGTTCGTCACTCAGAGCCGTAGGGAGAGACGATGCGTGGAGACACACCGTTCGTCACTCGCAGCCATAGGGAGAGACGATGCGTGGAGACACACCGTTCGTCACTCAGAGCCGTAGGGAGAGACGATGCGTGGAGACACACCGTTCGTCACTCAGAGCCGTAGGGAGAGACGATGCGTGGAGACACACCGTTCGTCACTCGCAGCCATAGGGAGAGACGATGCGTGGAGACACACCGTTCGTCACTCAGAGCCGTAGGGAGAGACGATGCGTGGAGACACACCGTTCGTCACTCAGAGCCGTAGGGAGAGACGATGCGTGGAGACACACCGTTCGTCACTCGCAGCCATAGGGAGAGACGATGCGTGGAGACACACCGTTCGTCACTCAAAGCCGTAGGGAGAGACGATGCGTGGAGACACACCGTTCGTCACTCAAAGCCGTAGGGAGAGACGATGCGTGGAAACACACCGTTCGTCACTCGCAGCCGTAGGGAGAGACGATGCGTGGAGACACACCGTTCGTCACTCAGAGCCGTAGGGAGAGACGATGCGTGGAGACACACCGTTCGTCACTCAGAGCCGTAGGGAGAGACGATGCGTGGAGACACACCGTTCGTCACTCGCAGCCGTAGGGAGAGACGATGCGTGGAGACACACCGTTCGTCACTCGCAGCCGTAGGGAGAGACGATGCGTGGAGACACACCGTTCGTCACTCAGAGCCGTAGGGAGAGACGATGCGTGGAGACACACCGTTCGTCACTCGCAGCCGTAGGGTGAGACGATGCGTGGAGACACACCGTTCGTCACTCAGAGCCGTAGGGAGAGACGATGCGTGGAGACACACCGTTCGTCACTCAGAGCCGTAGGGAGAGACGATGCGTGGAGACACACCGTTCGTCACTCAGAGCCGTAGGGAGAGACGATGCGTGGAGACACACCGTTCGTCACTCGCAGCCGTAGGGAGAGACGATGCGTGGAGACACACCGTTCGTCACTCGCAGCCGTAGGGAGAGACGATGCGTGGAGACACACCGTTCGTCACTCAGAGCCGTAGGGAGAGACGATGCGTGGAGACACACCGCTCGTCACTCAGAGCCGTAGGGAGAGACGATGCGTGGAGACACACCGTTCGTCACTCAGAGCCGTAGGGAGAGACGATGCGTGGAGACACACCGTTCGTCACTCGCAGCCGTAGGGAGAGACGATGCGTGGAGACACACCGTTCGTCACTCAGAGCCATAGGGAGAGACGATGCGTGGAGACACACCGTTCGTCACTCAGAGCCGTAGGGAGAGACGATGCGTGGAGACACACCGTTCGTCACTCGCAGCCGTAGGGAGAGACGATGCGTGGAGACACACCGTTCGTCACTCGCAGCCGTAGGGAGAGACGATGCGTGGAGACACACCGTTCGTCACTCGCAGCCGTAGGGAGAGACGATGCGTGGAGACACACCGTTCGTCACTCAGAGTCGTAGGGAGAGACGATGCGTGGAGACACACCGTTCGTCACTCGCAGCCGTAGGGAGAGACGATGCGTGGAGACACACCGTTCGTCACTCAGAGCCGTAGGGAGAGACGATGCGTGGAGACACACCGTTCGTCACTCAGAGCCGTAGGGAGAGACGATGCGTGGAGACACACCGTTCGTCACTCAGAGCCGTAGGGAGAGACGATGCGTGGAGACACAC
Source organism: Hemitrygon akajei (assembly GCF_048418815.1). NCBI lineage: Eukaryota > Metazoa > Chordata > Chondrichthyes > Myliobatiformes > Dasyatidae > Hemitrygon > Hemitrygon akajei. The sequence goes on along the minus strand of NC_133142.1, from coordinate 2,280,049 downwards.
CGTTCGTCACTCAGAGCCATAGGGAGAGACGATGCGTGGAGACACACCATTCGTCACTCAGAGCCGTAGGGAGAGACGATGCGTGGAGACACACCGTTCGTCACTCGCAGCCATAGGGAGAGACGATGCGTGGAGACACACCGTTCGTCACTCAGAGCCGTAGGGAGAGACGATGCGTGGAGACACACCGTTCGTCACTCGCAGCCATAGGGAGAGACGATGCGTGGAGACACACCGTTCGTCACTCAGAGCCGTAGGGAGAGACGATGCGTGGAGACACACCATTCGTCACTCGCAGCCATAGGGAGAGACGATGCGTGGAGACACACCGTTCGTCACTCAGAGCCGTAGGGAGAGACGATGCGTGGAGACACACCGTTCGTCACTCAGAGCCATAGGGAGAGACGATGCGTGGAGACACACCATTCGTCACTCAGAGCCGTAGGGAGAGACGATGCGTGGAGACACACCGTTCGTCACTCAGAGCCGTAGGGGGAGACGATGCGTGGAGACACACCGTTCGTCACTCGCAGCCGTAGGGAGAGACGATGCGTGGAGACACACCGTTCGTCACTCGCAGCCGTAGGGAGAGACGATGCGTGGAGACACACCGTTCGTCACTCAGAGCCGTAGGGAGAGACGATGCGTGGAGACACACCGTTCGTCACTCAGAGCCGTAGGGAGAGACGATGCGTGGAGACACACCGTTCGTCACTCAGAGCCGTAGGGAGCGACGATGCGTGGAGACACACCGTTCGTCACTCAGAGCCGTAGGGAGAGACGATGCGTGGAGACACACCGTTCGTCACTCAGAGCCGTAGGGAGAGACGATGCGTGGAGACACACCGTTCGTCACTCAGAGCCGTAGGGAGAGACGATGCGTGGAGACACACCGTTCGTCACTCGCAGCCGTAGGGAGAGACGATGCGTGGAGACACACCGTTCGTCACTCAGAGTCGTAGGGAGAGACGATGCGTGGAGACACACCGTTCGTCACTCGCAGCCGTAGGGAGAGACGATGCGTGGAGACACACCGTTCGTCACTCACAGGTACATCCTTGCTACTTGGACACGTGAACATAACCGGAGGAGGCCACCAGCCCAGAATCCTCCACCATCTGCATCTCCACAGTCAAGGAAATGATCATGGACTTCAGGAAGAGAAAGTCAAGGGAACACATCGAGGGATCAGTAGTGGAAAGGGGGAACAGTTTCACGTTCCTGGGTGTCAACATCTCTGAGGATCTATCCTGGGTCCAACACATTCAGAGTGACCCTCCCTCAGTACTGTCCCCTCCCACAGAGTCACCCTCCCTCAGTATTGTCCCCCTCTCCACAGTGACCCTCCCTCAGTACCACCCCTCCCACAGAGTGACCCTCCCTCAGTATTGTCCCCCTCTCCACAGTGACCCTCCCTCGGTACCACCCCTCCCACAGTATGATCCTCCCTCAGTACCGCCCCTCCCACAGTATGATCCTCCCTCAGTACCACCCCTCCCACAGTGTGACCCTCCCTCAGTATTGTCCCCCTCTCCACAGTGACCCTCCCTCGGTACCACCCCTCCCACAGTATGATCCTCCCTCAGTACCGCCCCTCCCACAGTATGATCCTCCCTCAGTACCACCCCTCCCACAGTGTGACCCTCCCTCAGTATTGTCCCCCTCTCCACAGTGACCCTCCCTCAGTACCACCCCTCCCACAGTATGATCCTCCCTCAGTACCACCCCTCCCACAGTGTGACCCTCCCTCAGTATTGTCCCCCTCTCCACAGTGACCCTCCCTCAGTACCACCCCTCCCACAGTGTGACCCTCCCTCAGTATTGTCCCCCTCTCCACAGTGTGACCCTCCCTCAGTATTGTCCCCCTCTCCACAGTGACCCTCCCTCAGTACCACCCCTCCCACAGTATGATCCTCCCTCAGTACCACCCCTCCCACAGTGTGACCCTCCCTCAGTATTGTCCCCCTCTCCACAGTGACCCTCCCTCAGTACCACCCCTCCCTCAGTGTGATCCTCCCTCAGTATTGTCCCTTCCCACAGTGTGACCCTCCCTCAGTATTGTCCCCCTCTCCACAGTGACCCTCCCTCAGTACCACCCCTCCCACAGTGTGATCCCCCCTCAGTACCACCCCTCCCACAGTGTGATCCTCCCTCAGTACCACCCCTCCCACAGTGTGATCCTCCCTCAGTATTGTCCCTTCCCACAGTGTGACCCTCCCTCAGTATTGTCCCCTCCACAGTATGACCCTCCCTCAGTATTGTCCCCCTCTCCACAGTGACCCTCCCTCAGTACCACCCCTCCCTCAGTGTGATCCTCCCTCAGTATTGTCCCTTCCCACAGTGTGACCCTCCCTCAGTATTGTCCCCCTCTCCACAGTGACCCTCCCTCAGTACCACCCCTCCCACAGTGTGATCCCCCCTCAGTACCACCCCTCCCACAGTGTGATCCTCCCTCAGTACCACCCCTCCCACAGTGTGATCCTCCCTCAGTATTGTCCCTTCCCACAGTGTGACCCTCCCTCAGTATTGTCCCCCTCTCCACAGTGACCCTCCCTCAGTACCACCCCTCCCACAGTGTGATCCCCCCTCAGTACCACCCCTCCCACAGTGTGATCCTCCCTCAGTATTGTCCCCCTCTCCACAGTGACCCTCCCTCAGTACCACCCCTCCCACAGTATGATCCTCCCTCAGTACCACCCCTCCCACAGTGTGATCCCCCCTCAGTACCACCCCTCCCACAGTGTGATCCTCCCTCAGTATTGTCCCTTCCCACAGAGTGACCCTCCCTCAGTACTGTCCCCTCCACAGTATGACCCTCCCTCAGTACTGTCCCCCCTCCACAGTGTGACCCTCCCTCAGTACTGTCCCCTCCACAGTATGACCCTCCCTCAGTACTGTCCCCCCTCCACAGAGTGACCCTCCCTCAGTATTGCCCCTCCCACAGTGTGACCCTCCCTCAGTACCACCCCTCCCACAGTGTGACTGTCCCTCAGTACTGCCCCGCTCCGTCAGGACTACCCCCCTCCCCCAGGACCGCTCTGGGATCACCTGCCTGGCTCTGGCGTGTGGAGTCTCGCCGGACGTGGTGCCTGTGGCTGAGGCGATCAGTCACATCCCTGCAGTCCTGTTGCCGTCTGTCAGCTCACAGCGTTTACCACTGAGAGTATGAGGGATTTATGGTCCTGTGCCTTCAGGGCCTACATGGAAACAAGACTGAGGAATTCCACTCGGAGATGGTTGGAATTCTCTAACAAACCTGCAGCAGCGAGCTGTCAGCAGGCTAGGAGTTCAGTGCCTGAGGAGGGGACCTGCTGGGCTGGGAAGATTGTGCTAGTGGAGTGGGCAGTCAGTTCGCAGTTGAATGCCACAAAGTTCAGATGGAACTCCTGAGGTTTGTGAGTCACGTTTTGGTTCATTATTCTCACACAACCCGAGTCGGCTTGTCTTGCTGACTGTCCACCCAGGTGAGTCCAGTGCACAGCACAGCAAGGTGCAACTGAGTGAGAAAATTTACAACCATGTTGCCGGGAATTGAGGCCAAAAGTCACAGGAGCAGAATTAGGCTAATTTGGAGTGTTGTTTGCAGTCCTGGTCACCTACAGGGCAAAGACCAATACCACTGAAAGAGTGCAGAAAATATTTCCGAGGATGGTGCCTGGACTGGAGGAGCTGAGTTATCGGGAAAGGTTGAATAGGTTGGGATTTTATTCCCTTGAGCGTAGGAGAATGAGGAGAGATATGATAGAGGTGTACAAAATTATGGGGGTGGGATAGATGGGGTAAATGCAAGCAGGCTTTTACCACTGAGGTTGGGTGAGACTAGAGCTAGAGGGTTGAGGGTGAAAGGTGAAATATTTAAGGAGAACCTGAGGGGAACTTCTTCACTCAGAGGGTGGTGTGGGTGTGGAATGAGCTCCCCTCAGAGGGTGGGGAGAGTGTGGAACGAGCTGCCCTCAGAGGGTGGGGAGAGTGTGGAACGAGCTGCCCTCAGAGGGTGGGGAGAGTGTGGAACGAGCTGCCCTCAGAGGGTGAGAGTGTGGAACGAGCTTCACTCAGAGGGTGGGGAGGGTGTGGAACGAGCTTCGCTCAGAGGGTGGGGAGAGTGTGGAACGAGCTTCTCTCAGAGGGTGGTGTGGGTGTGGAACGAGCTTCCCTCAGAGGGTGGGGAGAGTGTGGAACGAGCTTCCCTCAGAGGGTGGGGAGAGTGTGGAACGAGCTTCACTCAGAGGGTGGGGAGAGTGTGGAACGAGCTTCACTCAGAGGGTGAGAGTGTGGAACGAGCTTCACCCAGAGGGTGGGGAGAGTGTGGAACGAGCTTCTCTCAGAGGTGGTGTGGGTGTGGAACGAGCTTCCCTCAGAGGGTGGGGAGAGTGTGGAACGAGCTTCACTCAGAGGGTGGGGAGAGTGTGGAACGAGCTGCCCTCAGAGGGTGGTGTGGGTGTGGAACGAGCTTCACTCAGAGGGTGGGGAGAGTGTGGAACGAGCTGCCCTCAGAGGGTGGTGTGGGTGTGGAACGAGCTTCACTCAGAGGGTGGGGAGAGTGTGGAACGAGCTTCACTCAGAGGGTGGGGAGAGTGTGGAACGAGCTTCTCTCAGAGGTGGTGTGGGTGTGGAACGAGCTTCCCTCAGAGGGTGGGGAGAGTGTGGAACGAGCTTCACTCAGAGGGTGGGGAGAGTGTAGAACGAGCTTCCCTCAGAGGGTGGGGAGAGTGTGGAACGAGCTTCACTCAGAGGGTGGGGAGAGTGTAGAACGAGCTTCCCTCAGAGGGTGGGGAGAGTGTGGAACGAGCTTCACTCAGAGGGTGGGGAGAGTGTGGAACGAGCTTCTCTCAGAGGTGGTGTGGGTGTGGAACGAGCTTCCCTCAGAGGGTGGGGAGAGTGTGGAACGAGCTTCACTCAGTGGGTGGGGAGAGTGTGGAACGAGCTGCCCTCAGAGGGTGGTGTGGGTGTGGAACGAGCTTCACTCAGAGGGTGGGGAGAGTGTGGAACGAGCTGCCCTCAGAGGGTGGTGTGGGTGTGGAACGAGCTTCACTCAGAGGGTGGGGAGAGTGTGGAACGAGCTTCACTCAGAGGGTGGGGAGAGTGTGGAACGAGCTTCTCTCAGAGGTGGTGTGGGTGTGGAACGAGCTTCCCTCAGAGGGTGGGGAGAGTGTGGAACGAGCTTCACTCAGAGGGTGGGGAGAGTGTAGAACGAGCTTCCCTCAGAGGGTGGTGAGAGTGTGGAACGAGCTGCCCTCAGAGGGTGGGGAGAGTGTGGAACGAGCTGCCCTCAGAGGGTGGTGAGAGTGTGGAACGAGCTGCCCTCAGAGGGTGCGGAGAGTGTGGAACGAGCTGCCCTCAGAGGGTGGTGTGGGTGTGGAACGAGCTTCCCTCAGAGGGTGGTGTGGGTGTGGAACGAGCTTCACTCAGAGGGTGGGGAGAGTGTAGAACGAGCTGCCCTCAGAGGGTGGGGAGAGTGTGGAACGAGCTTCCCTCAGAGGGTGGTGAGAGTGTGGAACGAGCTGCCCTCAGAGGGTGGTGTGGGTGTGGAACGAGCTGCCCTCAGAGGGTGGGGAGAGTGTGGAACGAGCTGCCCTCAGAGGGTGGGGAGAGTGTGGAACGAGCTGCCCTCAGAGGGTGGTGTGGGTGTGGAACGAGCTGCCCTCAGAGGGTGGGGAGAGTGTGGAACGAGCTGCCCTCAGAGGGTGGTGTGGGTGTGGAACGAGCTGCCCTCAGAGGGTGGGGAGAGTGTGGAACGAGCTGCCCTCAGAGGGTGGTGTGGGTGTGGAACGAGCTGCCCTCAGAGGGTGGGGAGAGTGTGGAACGAGCTGCCCTCAGAGGGTGGGGAGAGTGTGGAACGAGCTGCCCTCAGAGGGTGGTGTGGTGTGGAACGAGCTGCACTCAGAGGGTGGGGAGAGTGTGGAACGAGCTTCCCTCAGAGGGTGGTGTGGGTGTGGAACGAGCTTCCCTCAGAGGGTGGGGAGAGTGTGGAACGAGCTGCCCTCAGAGGGTGGGGAGAGTGTAGAACGAGCTTCACTCATAGGGTGCTGAGAGGGTGGAACGAGCTTCCCTCAGAGGGTGGTGAGAGTGTGGAACGAGCTGCCCTCAGAGGGTGGGGAGAGTGTGGAACGAGCTGCCCTCAGAGGGCGGGGAGAGTGTGGAACGAGCTGCCCTCAGAGGGTGGTGTGGGTGTGGAACGAGCTGCCCTCAGAGGGTGGGGAGAGTGTGGAACGAGCTGCCCTCAGAGGGTGGTGAGAGTATGGAACGAGCTGCCCTCAGAGGGCGGGGAGAGTGTGGAACGAGCTGCCCTCAGAGGGTGGTGTGGGTGTGGAACGAGCTGCCCTCAGAGGGTGGGGAGAGTGTGGAACGAGCTGCCCTCAGAGGGTGGTGAGAGTATGGAACGAGCTGCCCTCAGAGGGTGGGGAGAGTGTGGAACGAGCTGCCCTCAGAGGGTGGTGTGGGTGTGGAACGAGCTGCCCTCAGAGGGTGGGGAGAGTGTGGAACGAGCTGCCCTCAGAGGGTGGGGAGAGGGTGGAACGAGCTTCCCTCAGAGGATGGTGAGAGGTGGAACGAGCTGCCCTCAGAGGGTGGTGTGGGTGTGGAACGAGCTGCCCTCAGAGTGTGGGGAGAGTGTGGAACGAGCTGCCCTCAGAGGGTGGTGTGGGTGTGGAACGAGCTGCCCTCAGAGGGTGGGGAGAGTGTGGAACGAGCTGCCCTCAGAGGGTGGTGTGGGTGTGGAACGAGCTGCCCTCAGAGGGTGGGGAGAGGGTGGAACGAGCTGCCCTCAGAGGGTGGTGTGGGTGTGGAACGAGCTGCCCTCAGAGGGTGGGGAGAGTGTGGAACGAGCTGCCCTCAGAGGGTGGGGAGAGGGTGGAACGAGCTTCCCTCAGAGGATGGTGAGAGGTGGAACGAGCTTCCCTCAGAGGGTGGGGAGAGTGTGGAACGAGCTTCCCTCAGAGGGTGGGGAGAGTGTGGAACGAGCTGCCCTCAGAGGGTGGTGTGGGTGTGGAATGAGCTTCCCTCAGAGGGTGGGGAGAGTGTGGAACGAGCTTCCCTCAGAGGATGGGGAGGGTGTGGAATGAGCTGCCCTCAGAGGGTGGGGAGAGTGTGGAACGAGCTGCCCTCAGAGGGTGGTGTGGGTGTGGAACGAGCTGCCCTCAGAGGGTGGGGAGAGTGTGGAACGAGCTTCCCTCAGAGGGTGGGGAGAGTGTGGAACGAGCTTCCCTCAGAGGGTGGTGAGAGTGTGGGTGTGGAACGAGCTTCCCTCAGAGGGTGGTGAGAGTGTGGGTGTGGAACGAGCTTCCCTCAGAGGGTGGGGAGAGTGTGGAACGAGCTTCACTCAGAGGGTGGGGAGGGTGTGGAACGAGCTGCCCTCAGAGGGTGGGGAGAGTGTGGAACGAGCTGCCCTCAGAGGGTGGGGAGAGTGTGGAACGAGCTTCCCTCAGAGGGTGGTGTGGGTGTGGAACGAGCTTCCCTCAGAGGGTGGTGAGAGTGTGGGTGTGGAACGAGCTGCCAGTGGAAGTGGTGGATTCAGGTTCGATTGCAACATTTGGAGCAGTTTGGAGAGGTACATGGATGGGAGAGGTGTGGAGGGAATTGGTCCTGGTGCAGGTCAATAAGACTGGGCAGAGCAGTAGTTTGGCCCGTCGAGATAGGCGGAAGAACCTGTTTTATTGCTGTCGTGCTCTATGACTCTAACAAGGTTGAGCAATAACAGAATGCAGAATGAAGTGTTACCGTTACAGGGAAAGGGCGGTGCAGGGCCATCCCTCAATCTAACAGTTCGAGAATTGGTTCCGTTCAGTAACGTCCTGAGGGGAAGGAATCTGCTCTCTGGGCTGATCCACGTGCCTGCGGTGGATTAGCAAGGTACCCGGATGTGTTACAGACCACACCAAGTGACCTCTGACAGGAGCCTCACCAGAATCTCCATACGGGTAGCAGCAATGACCCCAACATCCTGTGCACAAATAATATTAGAAACGCAAACACAAGGAAATCTGCAGATGCTGGAAATTCAAGCAACACACACAAAATGCTGGTGGAACACAGCAGGCCAGGCAGCATCTATAGGGAGAAGCACTGTCGACATTTCAGGCTGAGACAGACCCTAATACGTCCTGACGAAGGGTCTCGGCCCGAAACGTCGACAGTGCTTCTCCCTATAGATGCTGCCTGGCCTGCTGCGTTCCACCAGCATTTTGTGTGTGTTGCTAATGTTAGAAATGGATGGATCGAGTGGTAGAAGGGTTTATTATTGCCACATGTACAGTGAAAATCTCACCTTGTACACGGTTCATACAGATCTGGTGCATTGAGGTGGAACACAGTAAAACAGTAATGGAGTGCAGAATAAAGTGTACCAGCTACAGAGAAAGGGCAGTGCAGGCAGACAGTGAGGGACAAGGTCATAACGAGGTAATCTGTGAGGTCAAGAACTGATCTTGAAGAGTCTGAGGAACTGTTGGATGGTTTCTGTGATGTGCTGAGCTGTGTCCACATCTCTCTGCATCTTCTCGCATTTGCAGGTAGAGCAGTTACCGTCCCAGGCTGTGATCATCCGGATGGGAAGGACATAGTATTCCAAGTGTGGTCTAACCAGGGTTTCACAGACCTGCAACATCATCTCACAGCTCTTGAACTCATCCCCCAAGTAGATACCCTCAAACAGGCAGAGGGTTTTCCAGGGAATCTCTGACTGATTATATCATCTCCACTCCTTTGTCTCCCCGGCTCTGAAGCTGAGACCTGGTTTGGTTCTGGTCACCTCATTATAGGAGGGATGTAGAAGCTTTGGAGAGGGTGCTGAGGTTGCTACCTGGATTAGAGAGCATGTCCTATGAGCAAAGGTTGAGTGAACTAGGGATTGTCACTTAGCAACAAAGGAGGATGAGAGATGAGCCGATAGAGGTGTATAAGATGATAAGATGCACAGATAGTCACATTCCCACCGCTGTCTGTGAGGATTTTATACACTCTCCCCGTGACTGTGTGGGTTTCCTCCGGGTGCTCTGGTTTCCTCCCACATTCCAAAGCCGTACGGGTTAGTAGGTTAATTGGTCACAGGGTGTAATTGGGCGGCGCAGGCACGCTGGGCCAGAACGACCTGTTGCTGTGATGTAGAACAAAATATAGAAATGACGAATAGACTGAGTGGACAGCCAGGGACTTCTTCCCAGGGTAGAAATGGCTAATGCATGATAGACGAATGGGAGGGAAGCATTAGAATTGATTGATCTCAGAGTAGTTTCAAATATCGGCACAACATGGTGGGCCGATAGGCCTGTTCTGTGCTGTTCTACGGGACACGGGGCATGTTTCTCGTATGTGTCAGTCACAGTGTACTGGGCAGAGCTGGGAGCTCATCTTTCACCCTGACTGTAATCACCATTGTCAGCTGCAGCCAATGGTGTGATCATGCTTGTTTGTACAGGTCCCTGACTGGGCAAACAATAACTGGCCCAGAGAAATCCATTTCTGAAACAGCTCAGGAAAATATACAGGGAGTTGACAGAGGAGATAGCACAGGTTATCTCAAACTTGGTCTTTATCAAAATGGAGCAAAGCAGTAGCAAGGTCGTGGACTCTGTACAGATTACAGAGGAGGTGTTTGCTGTCTCGAGGAAATTAGGGTGGATAAATTCCTGGGCCTGACAAGATGTTCCCTTGGATCCTGAGGAGGCAGGTGCAGAAATTAACAGAGATATTTAAAACATTTTTAGCCACTACTGAGCTACCAACGGACGGGAGGATTGCTAATGATGTTTCTTTTGTTTAAGAAAGGTTCTAAGAATAAGCCAGTAAATTATAGTCTGACACCAGTTGTGGGAAGTTTCTGGAAAGTATTCTAAGGGACAGGATATATGAGTATCCGGATAGATATTGACTGCCGAGGGATGGTCAACATGGGTTCGTGTGTGGTAGGTCATGTCCAGCAAGCCCTTCGACAGATCCCACATGGGAGGTCGGTCAAGGTGCTTCAGTCAGGATGAGGTAGTAAATTGAATTAGACTTTGGCTTTGTGGGAGAAGCCAGAGAGAGGAAGTAGATGGTTCCCTCTCCGGCTGGAGGCCTGTGTCTCGTGGAGTGCTGCAGGGATCGGTGCTGGGTCCTTGGTTGGTTGTCATCTATATCAATAATCTGGGTGATAATGTGGTTAACTGGATCAGCAAATTTGTTGATGATACCAAGACTTGGAGTGTAATGGACAGCAAGGGAGACTATCAAAGCTTGCAACGAAATCTGGACCTGCTGGGAAAACAGGCTGAGAAATAGCAGGTGGAATTTAATGCAGACAAGTACGAAGTGTTGCACTTCAGTGGGACCAACCAGGGTAGGTCTTACCTAGTGAACGGTAGTGTGGTAGAACAAAGGGTTCTGGGAACATAGATCCATAACTCATTGAAAATGGTGGCACAAGTGATGGGGTCGTAAAGAAAGCTTTCAGCACATTGACCTTCATTGATCAATGTATTGAGTACAGGAGATGGGATGTCATGTTTAAGACATTGTTGAAGCCTAATTTGGAGTATTGTGTGTAGTTCTGATCACTTGCCTACAGGAAAGATATCAATAAAACTGAAAGAATGCAGAGACATTTTACAAGGATCTTGCCAGGACTCTAGGACCTGAGTTCACTTCTTCACTCAGAGTGTGGAACGAGCTGCCAGCACGTCATGGATGTGGGTTTGATTTCAATATTTAATAGAAATTTGGGTAGGTGTGTGGAATGGGAGGGGTATGGGGGGCTATGGTCCAGGTGCAAGTTGATGAGACTAAGCAGATTAATAGTTCAGCAAGGAGTAGATGGGCCAAAGACTCTGTTACTGTGCTCTGGTATTCTGTAACTCTATGAATTGAAATGCCTAGATAGCATGGATGTGGTTCTGAGTCTAGACCTAGAGGGCACAGCCTCAGAATAGGACATTCTTTTAAAATGGAGCTGAGAGACTGGAGATATCTGAGATGGCCAGTGCAAGAATCCAGCAACCCTATCTTTTATGAAAAAGAAACCTGTTTTTAAAAAAGATTTTGAGGATTAGCTTTATTGTCATTGAAACATGCAGTGAAGTGTGTTGTTTGCATCAATGACCAACACCATCTGTGGGTGTGCTGGGGCAGCCCACGAGTGTGGCAGCGTTTCAGGCATCAGGTTAGCACATCGACATCTTGCTAATAGTAACCGGTACCTCCCAGATCGTCAAGGGGCGAATGTGTAAAATCATCTTACAGACAATGATGGAAACTGTTGATCTATCTGTGTCCTCTGGTCCTAGTCTCCCCCACCATAGGAAACATCTCTTCACATCCACTCTATCTGTGTCCTCTGGTCCTAGACACCCCCACTAGGAAGCATCCTCTCCACATTCACTATCTGTGTCCTCTGGTCCTAGTCTCCCCCACTTTAGGAAACATCCTCTCCACATCCACTCTATCTGTGTCCTCTGGTCCTAGTCTCCCCCACTATAGGAAACATCCTCTCCACATCCACTCTATCTGTGCCCTCTGGTCCTAGACTCCCCCACTATAGGAAACATCTCTTCACATCCACTCTATCTGTGTCCTCTGGTCCTAGTCTCCCCCACTATAGGAAACATCCTCTCCACATCCACTCTATCTGTGTCCTCTGGTCCCAGACTGCCCAACTATAGGAAACATCCTCTCCACATCCACTCTGTCTGTGTCCTCTGGTCCTAGACACCCCCACTAGGAAGCATCCTCTCCACATTCACTCTATCTGTGTCCTCTGGTCCTAGTCTCCCCCACTATAGGAAACATCCTCTCCACATCCACTCTATCTGTGTCCTCTGGTCCTAGTCTCCCCCACCATAGGAAACATCCTCTCCACATCCACTCTATCTGTGTCCTCTGGTCCTAGACTCCCCCACTATAGAAAACATCCTCTCCACATCCACTCTATCTGTGTCCTCTGGTCCTAGACTCCCCCACTATAGGAAACATCCTCTCCACATCCACTCTATCTGTGTCCTCTGGTCCTAGACTCCCCCACTATAGGAAACATCCTCTCCACATCCACTCTCTTGAGGCCTTTCAATACTTAAAAGGTTTCAATGGGATTTCCCCCCCCTCCCCACATTCTTCTAAATTCCAGTGGGTACAGACATAGAGCCATCAAACATTCATACATTATTGATTATGCGGTAATATTGAACACGCGGTACTATTGAACACACGGGTATATTAAACACATGGTAATATTGAACAAGTGGTAATATTGATTGTACAGTAATATTGACCATGTGGGAATATTGACCACGCCGGAATGTTGACCACGCTGGAATATTGATCGCGCGATAATATTGAACACGCGGTAATATTGAACACACGGGTATATTGATCACGCGGGAATATTGACCACGCGGGAATACTGATCACGTGGGAATATTTAATGAGCGGGAATATTGACCACGCGGGAATACTGATCACGCGGGAATATTTAATGAGCGGGAATATTGACCACGCGGGAATACTGATCACGTGGGAATATTTAATGAGCGGGAATATTGACCACGCGGGAATACTGATCACGTGGGAATATTTAATGAGCGGGAATACTGATCACGCGGGAATATTTAACGAGCGGGAATATTGACCACGCGGGAATATTTAATGAGCGGGAATATTGACCACGCGGGAATACTGATCACGCGGGAATATTTAATGAGCGGGAATATTGACCACGCGGGAATACTGATCACGTGGGAATATTTAATGAGCGGGAATATTGACCACGCGGGAATATTTAATGAGCGGGAATATTGACCACGCGGGAATACTGATCACGTGGGAATATTTAACAAGCGGGAATATTGACCACGCGGGAATATTTAATGAGCGGGAATATTGACCACGCGGGAATACTGATCACGTGGGAATATTTAATGAGCGGGAATATTGACCACGCGGGAATATTTAATGAGCGGGAATATTGACCACGCGGGAATACTGATCACGCGGGAATATTTAATGAGCGGGAATATTGATCACGCGGGAATATTGACCACGCGGGAATATTTAACGAGCGGGAATATTGACCACGCGGGAATACTGATCACGCGGGAATATTTAATGAGCGGGAATACTGATCACGCGGGAATATTTAATGAGCGGGAATATTGACCACGCGGGAATACTGATCACGTGGGAATATTTAATGAGCGGGAATATTGACCACGCGGGAATATTTAATGAGCGGGAATATTGACCACGCGGGAATACTGATCACGCGGGAATATTTAATGAGCGGGAATATTGATCACGCGGGAATATTTAATGAGCGGGAATATTGACCACGCGGGAATATTTAATGAGCGGGAATATTGACCACGCGGGAATACTGATCACGCGGGAATATTTAATGAGCGGGAATACTGATCACGCGGGAATATTTAATGAGCGGGAATATTGACCACGCGGGAATATTGATCACGTGGGAATATTTAACGAGCGGGAATATTGCATTGTACTGCTGCTGCTAAGTTAACAACTGAATTGGACTGCAGCCAGTCTCAGTGTCAGGATGTGAGAGGCTGATTTTTAACCTGGTGCTGTCACCAGAGTTTATTGACAGACCAGGAAGAGGGAGGGGTGGAGTGTGGGGTTTCAGGAGATGGTAACAGTAAAGTTGTCTCCCAAATATTTCAGGCGCTGGAGAAATGCTTCCAGTGTGATTCTCGGAGACCCTACGATCCAGCTTCGAGCAGAAACAGCCATCGCGTGGAGAATGTCATCTACCTGGCCGACCAGAATGGGGAGAGGACGTGGTGGCAGTCAGAGAGTGGTGAGTACAGGGAAAGTTCAGGGGATCCAGCACAAGGTGGCAGCAGATCAGACCCACCCAGTGGGTACCAGTGTGACTCAGACCCTCCCTCTGGGTAACAGTGTGACTCAGACCCTCCCTCTGGGTAACAGTGTGACTCACACCCTCCCCGTGGGTACCAGTGTGACTCAGACCCCCCCCCCCCGCATGGGTGCCAGTGTGACTCTGACCCTTCCTGTGGGTATCAGAGTGACTCAGACCCTCCCCATGGGTACCAGTGTGACTCTGACCCTCCCTCTGGGTACCAGTGTGACTCAGACCCTTCCCGTGGGTATCAGAGTGACTCTTACCCTCCCAGTGGGTATCAGTGTGACTCAGACCCTCCCAGTGGGTACCAGTGTGACTCTGACCCTCCCAGTGGGTATCAGAGTGACTCTGACCCTCCCAGTGGGTATCAGTGTGACTCAGACCCTCCCAGTGGGTACCAGTGTGACTCTGACCCTCCCAGTGGGTATCAGAGTGACTCAGACCCTCCCAGTGGGTATCAGAGTGACTCTGACCCACTCGCTTCTGTCTGGTCCCAAATGATCCACCCAAACTAGTTCTTCTTCGGCAACAATTGACAGGACTAGTTCTGCACGAGCCGGAGATGAAGATAGTCCTCTCAGCCTATGCTGACGATGTTCTCCTTACAATCACCAACCCTGTCGACCTACAGGGGATGCGAGACTGTCAGTGGGTTTTCTCAGCCACGGTCGATTGGGGAAAGTGCTCTGGTCAGTTAGTGGGTCAGTGGGAGATGGACTCTCTGTCAGAGGAGCTAAGACCATTAGTGTGGAGCACCACACCTCTCTATCTGGGCTTTACCTAAGCTCCTCTGTGGGACGGAAGTCTCTGCCCGGCTGGGACGCCGGTTGGGTCTACTCTGCACAACCTCATATCCGGGCAGGGCGTTGGTCATCAACCTGCTGGTAGTCTCCATGCTTTGGTATTGGCCACTGGTCACTTTAGTCCCGCTCGCTGTATTGTCACCATGACCCAGAGGAAGCTGGTGGACGATTTCTGCGGCAACGGGAGGCAATGACTTCTCTGCAGCCCTGAGTCTTCCGACGGTGGAGGACGGTCAGTCACTGGTACGTACCCAGCTGGCAGCTCTCCGCCTCGGGACTCTGCAGAGATACACGTGCACTGAGTGCCCTCCGAGGGAGCATTCACTGCTGATATGTCAGGGGCATTAACTGAGTGCCCTCCGAGGGAGCATTCACTGTTGATACGCCAGGGGCATTACACTGAGTGCCCTCCGAGGGAGCATTCACTGGTGATATGTCAGGGGCATTAACTGAGTGCCCCCCGAGGGAGCATTCACTGGTGATACGCCAGGGGCATTACACTGAGTGCCCTCCGAGGGAGCATTCACTGGTGATACGTCAGGGGCATTACACTGAGCGCCCTCCGAGGGAGCATTCACTGGTGATATGTCAGGGACGTTACACTGAGCGCCCTCCGAGGGAGCATTCACTGCTGATATGTCAGGGACGTTACACTGAGCGCCCTCCGAGGGAGCATTCACTGCTGATATGTCAGGGACGTTACACTGAGCGCCCTCCGAGGGAGCATTCACTGCTGATATGTCAGGGACGTTACACTGAGCGCCCTCCGAGGGAGCATTCACTGCTGATATGTCAGGGACGTTACACTGAGCGCCCTCCGAGGGAGCATTCACTGGTGATATGTCAGGGACGTTACACTGAGCGCCCTCCGAGGGAGCATTCACTGCTGATATGTCAGGGACGTTACACTGAGCGCCCTCCGAGGAAGCATTCACTGCTGATATGTCAGGGGCATTACACTGAGCGCCCTCCGAGGGAGCATTCACTGCTGATATGTCAGGGACATTACACTGAGCGCCCTCCGAGGGAGCATTCACTGCTGATATGTCAGGGACATTACACTGAGCGCCCTCCGAGGGAGCATTCACTGCTGATATGTCAGGGACGTTACACTGAGCGCCCTCCGAGGGAGCATTCACTGCTGATATGTCAGGGACGTTACACTGAGCGCCCTCCGAGGGAGCATTCACTGCTGATATGTCAGGGACGTTACACTGAGCGCCCTCCGAGGAAGCATTCACTGCTGATATGTCAGGGGCATTACACTGAGCGCCCTCCGAGGGAGCATTCACTGCTGATATGTCAGGGACATTACACTGAGCGCCCTCCGAGGGAGCATTCACTGCTGATATGTCAGGGACATTACACTGAGCGCCCTCCGAGGGAGCATTCACTGCTGATATGTCAGGGACGTTACACTGAGCGCCCTCCGAGGGAGCATTCACTGCTGATATGTCAGGGACGTTACACTGAGCGCCCTCCGAGGGAGCATTCACTGGTGATATGTCAGGGACGTTACACTGAGCGCCCTCCGAGGGAGCATTCACTGGTGATATGTCAGGGGCGTTACACTGAGCGCCCTCCGAGGGAGCATTCACTGGTGATATGTCAGGGACGTTACACTGAGCGCCCTCCGAGGGAGCATTCACTGCTGATATGTCAGGGGCATTACACTGAGCGCCCTCCGAGGGAGCATTCACTGCTGATATGTCAGGGACATTACACTGAGCGCCCTCCGAGGGAGCATTCACTGCTGATATGTCAGGGACGTTACACTGAGCGCCCTCCGAGGGAGCATTCACTGCTGATATGTCAGGGACGTTACACTGAGCGCCCTCCGAGGGAGCATTCACTGCTGATATGTCAGGGACGTTACACTGAGCGCCCTCCGAGGGAGCATTCACTGCTGATATGTCAGGGACGTTACACTGAGCGCCCTCCGAGGGAGCATTCACTGCTGATATGTCAGGGACGTTACACTGAGCGCCCTCCGAGGGAGCATTCACTGCTGATATGTCAGGGACGTTACACTGAGCGCCCTCCGAGGGAGCACGCACTGTCGACACACCCAGGTCATTGCATTGAGCAGGTTTTCACTGTGGGTCTGAGGTAGGGTCTCCTCTGATCAGAGCACTCCTGCGTCCCCAAGAGGCAGCGTCAGGCCGCAGAGGTGGTTGTTTCCCATCCGGCCAAGGTAGGTATGAGGGTAGCTTGGTGATATTGAGTGGCACCAGCTGCACCAACTCCTGTCCCACCGGAGATGCTTGTGGGACCAAACCCCGAGATCTCCTTTGGGAGCTGGTCCCACACAACATGAACCCCATTGCGAACGGGTACACAGTGTACCAGTGTACCCCACAACCAACATGCCATTCCGCAATGTGCGAAACTGGATCCTGTACGGGCCGTTCTTGCACACTTTTCACTTCAGTGCCCTCGTCTGCCATTGTGACACTGTGGCGGTCTGTCTTACCTTCAGGTGTTGAGGGAGGCCCCCAGTGGAAGTCTCTCTGTGAGGACTCTTTCCCCTTTACGTGGGGTGTGAGACCAGGGGCAGAGGGTGTTGCATAGGGCAGTACCGTGCAGTAGATTCCTGAGCAGGTTCCCTGGTGCCCCGTCCACCTGTTCTATCTGGGACCTGGAGGAGTCGGTGTACTCTGTCTACCTGTTCTATCTGGGACCTGGAGGAGTCGGTGTACTCTGTCCACCTGTTCTATCTGGGACCTGGAGGAGTCGGTGTACTCTGTCCACCTGTTCTATCTGGGACCTGGAGGAGTCGGTGTACTCTGTCCACCTGTTCTATCTGGGACCTGGAGGAGTCGGTGTACTCTGTCTCCCTGTTCTATTTGGGACCTGGAGGAGTCGGTGTACTCTGTCTACCTGTTCTATCTGGGACCTGGAGGAGTCGGTGTACTCTGTCCACCTGTTCTATCTGGGACCTGGAGGAGTCGGTGTACTCTGTCTACCTGTTCTATTTGGGACCTGGAGGAGTCGGTGTACTCTGTCTCCCTGTCCATTCTGTGCCTGGGAAGAGTCAGTGTACCAGAGCAGGTTCACTGGTGCCCCGTCCACCTGTTCTATCTGGGACCTGGAGGAGTCGGTGTACTCTGTCTACCTGTTCTATTTGGGACCTGGAGGAGTCGGTGTACTCTGTCTCCCTGTCCATTCTGTGCCTGGGAAGAGTCAGTGTACCAGAGCAGGTTCACTGGTGCCCCGTCCACCTGTTCTATCTGGGACCTGGAGGAGTCGGTGTACTCTGTCCACCTGTTCTATCTGGGACCTGGAGGAGTCGGTGTACTCTGTCTCCCTGTTCTATTTGGGACCTGGAGGAGTCGGTGTACTCTGTCTACCTGTTCTATCTGGGACCTGGAGGAGTCGGTGTACTCTGTCCACCTGTTCTATCTGGGACCTGGAGGAGTCGGTGTACTCTGTCTACCTGTTCTATTTGGGACCTGGAGGAGTCGGTGTACTCTGTCTCCCTGTCCATTCTGTGCCTGGGAAGAGTCAGTGTACCAGAGCAGGTTCACTGGTGCCCCGTCCACCTGTTCTATCTGGGACCTGGAGGAGTCGGTGTACTCTGTCTACATGGAAGGTGAGAGGTTTGAATATCTGAAGAGGGTGGTTCTCAGGTTCTGGCTGCATTTCAGCCCCACTCTCCTGGTTTGTAAGCTCCATGTAAGGGGTGGGGGGGAGCGAGCCACTCGAAGGATGTCCTGGTAGGCTTGCTCTTGGGCCTGACCAAGATGGCCATTCATGGGTCCAGTCAGTGGGCTGTTGAGGGCTCTGTCCAAGCCGTCTGCCTGTCCCTCTTCCGGAGGTACATTCATGCAGGGAGTCCTTAGAGAGGGAACATGCAAACATTATGGGTACAGTGGGGGTGTCTCTGGGAATGGTGGCCCCCCCAGGAATTGAGTGCATTTTAGACGGTAATAACTGTATTTTAATTTGTATTCAGTAACTGTATTGTAACCCTTGACCTTTGTATGTCTTTTGTATTTGAATAAAGTTTTGAACATTTGTACTGAATGAACATGATAGTGGAACAGATTACCTGGACACTCCAGCGCTGTGGTTTGTGGGATCCCACTGTGTAATTATTGGAGGAGTGTCTATTTTAACTGTCCCCATACTTCACACTTGACTCAGGAAGTGTCTGCAGTGATCAGAGTTAGTAATCACACCCCTGATTCTGTGTGCTGCTGCCCGACAGCACTCCGTGACCAACATGGCTTTGTCAAACACTGGTGTGAACTCCGTAACAAATCCACACATAGGCCACGGTCTGGCTTGAAGTGGCACTTGGGGGCGGGGGAGGCGAGTGGTTTTCAGCCAGAAAGGAATTCCGAATGCGAGCGATTCCCGGTGGGGTTCTGAATGCGAGCGATTGGCAATTCCTGGTGGGGTTCCGAATGCGAGCGATTCCCGGTGGGATTCCGAATGTGCGTGATTCCCAGTGGGATTGTGATCATCTGAGACACCAGCAAAGGTCAAACACGAGATTCCGCAGATGCTGGAAATCTAGAGCAACACACACAAAATGCTGGAGGAACTCCCCAGATCAGGCACCAGCAATGGAGAGGAATAAACAGTCAATGTTTAACATTGAGCTATAGTCGATGAACAGCATCCTGACGTAGGTGTTTGTGTTATCCAGGTGGTCTAAAGCCATGTGAAGAGCCATTGAGATTGTGTCTGCCATTGACCTATTGTGGTGATAGGCAAATTTCAATGGGTCCAGGTCCTTGTTGAGACAGGAGTTCAGTCTAGTCATGATCAACCTCTCAAAGCATTTCATCACTGTCGATGTGAGTGCTACCAGGCGATAGTCATTAAGGCAGCCCACATTATTCTTCTTAGGCACTGGTATAATTGTTGCCTTTTTGAAGCAAGTGGGAACTTCTGACCATTGTAGTGAGGGATTGAAAATGTCCTTGAATACTCCTGCTAGTTGGTTGGCACAGGTTCTCAGAGCCTTACCAGGTACTCCATCGGGACCTTCTGCCTTGCGAGGGTTCACTCTCTTTAAAGACAGTCTAACATCAGCCTCTGAGACAGAGATCACAGGGTTATCAGGTGCGGCAGGGATCTTCACAGCTGTAGTTGTGTTCTCCCTTTCAAAGCGAGCGTAGAAGTTACTGAGTTCATCTGGTGGTGAAGCATTGCTGCGATTCATGCTTTGGGTTTTGCTTCGTAGGAAGTAATGTCTTGCAAACCCTGCCAGAGTTGCCGTGCATCCGAAGTCACATCCAACCTCATTTGAAATTGTTTCTTCATTCTTGAATTAGCCCTCTGCAAATGATACCTGGTTTTCTGGTACCGACCTGGGTCACCAGACTCGGATGCCACAGATCCAGCCTTTAGCAGACGATGCACAGCTTTTGGTTTGGGAGTGCACAGCAAGTTTCCGTAGGCACACAGGTTTAATATCACTGGCACATGCTGTGATTATCACTTCATACGCTGCAATAATTGATAATAAAAGCTGAATTACAGTAAGATATCAATATAACGTTGAGCAAAAAGAAGTGGTGAGGTGGTGTTCATGTGTCAGTGTCCATTCAGAAAGCTGTTCCTGAATCACTGAGTGTGTGTTTTCAGGCTCCTGTGCCCCCCCCCCCCCCCATATGGTGGCAATGAGGAGAGGGCATGTTCGGGTGACGCTGTCCTCATTGACCAGTTTCGCTTTCTGAGAGATCGCTCCTTGAAGATACCCTAGGTGCTGGGGAGGGAGGCTAGTACCCAAAATGGAGCTGAGTGAGTTCACAACTCTCTGTAGCTTTTCCTCATCCTGTGCAGTGCCCCCCCCCCCACCCCCAGACCAGACAGGAATCAGCTGGTCAGAGTACATCTGTAGAAATCTGCAAGTGTCCTGACAAACCAAATCTCCTCAAACTCCTAACGAAATCTAGCGGCTGGTGTGCCTCCCTGAACACTGCATCGATATGCTGGACTGGGGATGCATTCTCAGAGATATTGACAGCTAAATCGCCAATCTTTCCAATTCTGACCCCTCTATGAGGACTGGTGTGGGTTCCCTTGTCTTACCCTTTCTGAACCAAAATCAGTTCTTTAGTCTTACTGACCTTGAGTGCTGTGACACTTCTCAAAGGCAAATTATCACCTGTCAGAGGTTTCCAGTCTATCTTTATACCATTAAGCGCGGGTACTGACCTGTAGGAAGAGAGCCTGCAGATGAGTGAAGTCAGTCAGAATCATGTATATTATCACTAATTTCTAGTCCTGACGAAGGGTCTCGGCCCGAAACGTCGACAGCGCTTCTCCTATAGATGCTGCCTGGCCTGCTGTGTTCTACCAGCATTTTGTGTGTGTTGTTGTTATCACTAATTTGTTGTTTTGTGGCAGCAGTACTGAGCAATACATAAAAATTACTATAAGTTATAGGTAGGTCTCACTTCCTCTAAGTAGTGATCATAAACCTGACTGAGATTTCTGTGATGCTAACCAATGTGGAAGGGAAGGGTTAGATTCTCTGAGAGTAGGTTAAAGGGTCGGCACAACATTGTGGGCTGAAGGGCCTGTACTGTTCTGTGTTTAACCTCGGAGTAAGTTTCCAGTCACTCCTCCCACTGAAGCACACACTCAGCCTCTGCAAGATTACAAAGTGATGACAGACGCTTGAGTGTGTGGTATCCGCTGTAGTCACTATTGTTTCTGGGTGATACATAATCGTCAGTGTCAGAATCAGAGTTCATCCAGTTAAAGGCACTGAGAACTGATGTCACCTGATACCCGCTGGGGCCAAGTTACCATCTTACCGTGTCTCGTCTCCGCACACAGGTGAAGAACAGGTGAGCATCCAGCTAAACCTGGAGGCCGAGTTCCACTTCACACATCTCATCATGAAGTTCAAGGTGAGTGTGAAGGGAGGGGGATGTGGGGGCAAGGTGGTCTGCCATCTGATACCTCAATTCTGTCACAGATTCCTGTGCTGTCTTTCTATCACTCTGTCTCTCTGTCACTTTCTCTCTCTCTCTCACTCCCCTCTCTTTATCTATCTCTCTCTATAGATCTCTCTCTCTCTCTCTCTCTCTCTCTCTCTCTCTCTCTCTCTCTCTCTCTCTCTCTCTCTCTCTCTCTCTCTCTCTCTCTCTCTCTCTATCTATAGCTTTCCCCCTCCCCTTTCTCCCCCTCTGTCCCCCTCCTCTGCCCGAGCCTCAGGCTAAGTCTCCAGCAGTAAATTTATTGTAAAAGTACATATATATCACCATAGGCTACATTGAGATGCATTTTCTTGTGGGCATTTTCAGGAAAATAAAGAACTACATTAGAATTTATGAAGAACTACAGAAAGACTATTGTGGGGTCCCTGATGGTGACAGTGAGAGAGCCTGGCCCGGGTGCTGGGGTCCCTGATGGTGACAGTGAGAGACCGTGGCCCGGGTGCTGGGGTCGCTGATGGTGACAGTGAGAGAGTGTGGCCCGGGTGCTGGGGTCCCTGATGGTGACAGTGAGAGAGTGTGGCCCGGGTGCTGGGGTCGCTGATGGTGACAGTGAGAGAGCGTGGCCCGGGTGCTGGGGTCCCTGATGGTGACAGTGAGAGACCGTGGCCAGGGTGCTGGGGTCCCTGATGGTGACAGTGAGAGAGTGTGGCCCGGGTGCTGGGATCCCTGATGGTGACAGTGAGAGAGTGTGGCCCGGGTGCTGGGGTCCCTGATGGTGACAGTGAGAGACCGTGGCCAGGGTGCTGGGGTCCCTGATGGTGACAGTGAGAGACCGTGGCCCGGGTGCTGGGGTCGCTGATGGTGACAGTGAGAGAGCGTGGCCGGGGTGCTGGGGTCCCTGATGGTGACAGTGAGACAGCCTGGCCCAGGTGCTGGGGTCGCTGATGGTGACAGTGAGAGAGCGTGGCCCGGGTGCTGGGGTCGCTGATGGTGACAGTGAGAGAGCGTTGCCCGGATGCTGGGGTCCCTGATGGTGACAGTGAGAGACCGTGGCCCGGGTGCTGGGGTCGCTGATGGTGACAGTGAGAGACCGTGGCCCGGGTGCTGGGGTCGCTGATGGTGACAGTGAGAGACCGTGGCCCGGGTGCTGGGGTCGCTGATGGTGACAGTGAGAGAGCGTTGCCCGGATGCTGGGGTCCCTGATGGTGACAGTGAGAGAGCATGGCCCGGGTGCTGGGGTCCCTGATGGTGACAGTGAGAGACCGTGGCCCGGGTGCTGGTGTCCCTGATGGTGACAGTGAGAGAGCGTGGCCCGGGTTCTGGGGTCGCTGATGGTGACAGTGAGAGAGCGTGGCCCGGGTGCTGGGGTCCCTGATGGTGACAGTGAGAGAGCGTGGCCCGGGTGCTGGTGTCCCTGATGGTGACAGTGAGAGAGCGTGGCCCGGGTGCTGGGGTCGCTGATGGTGACAGTGAGAGTGTGTGGCCCGGGTGCTGGGGTCCCTGATGGTGACAATGAGAGACCGTGGCCCGGGTGCTGGGGTCCCTGATGGTGACAGTGAGACAGCCTGGCCCAGGTGCTGGGGTCGCTGATGGTGACAGTGAGAGAGCGTGGCCCAGGTGCTGGGGTCGCTGATGGTGACAGTGAGAGAGCGTGGCCAGGGTGCTGGGGTCCCTGATGGTGACAGTGAGAGAGCGTGGCCCGGGTGCTGGGATCCCTGATGGTGACAGTGAGAGAGCGTGGCCCGGGTGCTGGGGTCCCTGATGGTGACAGTGAGAGAGCATGGCTGGGGTGCTGGGGTCCCTGATGGTGACAGTGAGAGAGCGTGGCCTGGGTGCTGGGGTCCCTGATGGTGACAGTGAGAGACCGTGGCCCGGGTGCTGGGGTCGCTGATGGTGACAGTGAGAGAGCGTGGCCCGGGTGCTGGGGTCCCTGATGGTGACAGTGAGAGAGCATGGCCCGGGTGCTGGGGTCCCTGATGGTGACAGTGAGAGAGCGTGGCCCGGGTGCTGGGGTCGCTGATGGTGACAGTGAGAGAGCGTGGCCCGGGTGCTGGGGTCCCTGATGGTGACAGTGAGAGACCGTGGCCCGGGTGCTGGGATCCCTGATGGTGACAGTGAGAGACCGTGGCCCGGGTGCTGGGGTCCCTGATGGTGACAGTGAGAGAGCGTGGCCCGGGTGCTGGGGTCCCTGATGGTGACAGTGAGAGACCGTGGCCCGGGTGCTGGGATCCCTGATGGTGACAGTGAGAGACCGTGGCCCGGGTGCTGGGGTCCCTGATGGTGACAGTGAGAGAGCGTGGCCCGGGTGCTGGGGTCCCTGATGGTGACAGTGAGACAGCCTGGCCCGGGTGCTGGGGTCCCTGATGGTGACAGTGAGAGAGCGTGGCCCGGGTGCTGGGGTCGCTGATGGTGACAGTGAGAGAGTGTGGCTCGGGTGCTGGGGTCCCTGATGGTGACAGTGAGAGAGCGTTGCCCGGATGCTGGGGTCCCTGATGGTGACAGTGAGAGAGCGTGGCCCGGGTGCTGGGGTCCCTGATGGTGACAGTGAGACAGCCTGGCCCGGGTGCTGGGGTCGCTGATGGTGACAGTGAGAGAGCGTGGCCCGGGTGCTGGGGTCCCTGATGGTGACAGTGAGAGAGCGTGGCCCAGGTGCTGGGGTCCCTGATGGTGACAGTGAGAGTGTGTGGCCCGGGTGCTGGGGTCCCTGATGGTGACAGTGAGAGAGCCTGGCCCGGGTGCTGGGATCCCTGATGGTGACAGTGAGAGAGCGTGGCCCGGGTGCTGGGGTCCCTGATGGTGACAGTGAGAGAGCGTGGCCCGGGTGCTGGTGTCCCTGATGGTGACAGTGAGAGAGCGTTGCCCGGATGCTGGGGTCCCTGAATGGTGACAGTGAGAGAGCGTGGCCCGGGTGCTGGGGTCCCTGATGGTGACAGTGAGACAGCCTGGCCCGGGTGCTGGGGTCGCTGATGGTGACAGTGAGAGAGTGTGGCCCGGGTGCTGGGGTCCCTGATGGTGACAGTGAGAGAGCGTGGCCCAGGTGCTGGGGTCCCTGATGGTGACAGTGAGAGTGTGTGGCCCGGGTGCTGGGGTCCCTGATGGTGACAGTGAGAGAGCCTGGCCCCGGTGCTGGGATCCCTGATGGTGACAGTGAGAGAGCGTGGCCCAGGTGCTGGGGTCCCTGATGGTGACAGTGAGAGAGCGTGGCCCGGGTGCTGGGGTCGCTGATGGTGACAGTGAGAGTGTGTGGCCCGGGTGCTGGGGTCCCTGATGGTGACAGTGAGAGAGCCTGGCCCGGGTGCTGGGTCCCTGATGGTGACAGTGAGAGAGACTGGCCCGGGTGCTGGGATCCCTGATGGTGACAGTGAGAGAGCGTGGCCCGGGTGCTGGGTCCCTGATGGTGACAGTGAGAGAGCCTGGCCCGGGTGCTGGGGTCGCTGATGGTGACAGTGAGAGAGCGTGGCCCGGGTGCTGGGGTACCTGATGGTGACAGTGAGAGAGCGTGGCCCGGGTGCTGGGGTCGCTGATGGTGACAGTGAGAGAGCCTGGCCAGGGTGCTGGGGTCCCTGATGGTGACAGTGAGACAGCCTGGCCCAGGTGCTGGGGTCGCTGATGGTGACAGTGAGAGAGTGTGGCCCGGGTGCTGGGGTCCCTGATGGTGACAGTGAGAGAGCGTTGCCCGGATGCTGGGGTCCCTGATGGTGACAGTGAGAGACCGTGGCCCGGGTGCTGGGGTCGCTGATGGTGACAGTGAGAGACCGTGGCCCGGGTGCTGGGGTCGCTGATGGTGACAGTGAGAGACCGTGGCCCGGGTGCTGGGGTCGCTGATGGTGACAGTGAGAGAGCGTTGCCCGGATGCTGGGGTCCCTGATGGTGACAGTGAGAGAGCGTGGCCCGGGTGCTAGGGTCCCTGATGGTGACAGTGAGAGACCGTGGCCCGGGTGCTGGTGTCCCTGATGGTGACAGTGAGAGAGCGTGGCCCGGGTTCTGGGGTCGCTGATGGTGACAATGAGAGAGCGTGGCCCGGGTGCTGGGGTCCCTGATGGTGACAGTGAGAGAGCGTGGCCCGGGTGCTGGTGTCCCTGATGGTGACAGTGAGAGAGCGTGGCCCGGGTGCTGGGGTCGCTGATGGTGACAGTGAGAGAGTGTGGCCCGGGTGCTGGGGTCCCTGATGGTGACAGTGAGAGACCGTGGCCCGGGTGCTGGGGTCCCTGATGGTGACAGTGAGACAGCCTGGCCCAGGTGCTGGGGTCGCTGATGGTGACAGTGATAGAGCGTGGCCCAGGTGCTGGGGTCGCTGATGGTGACAGTGAGAGAGCGTGGCCAGGGTGCTGGGGTCCCTGATGGTGACAGTGAGAGAGCGTGGCCCGGGTGCTGGGATCCCTGATGGTGACAGTGAGAGAGCGTGGCCCGGGTGCTGGGGTCCCTGATGGTGACAGTGAGAGAGCATGGCTGGGGTGCTGGGGTCCCTGATGGTGACAGTGAGAGAGCCTGGCCCGGGTGCTGGGGTCCCTGATGGTGACAGTGAGAGACCGTGGCCCGGGTGCTGGGGTCGCTGATGGTGACAGTGAGAGAGCGTGGCCCGGGTGCTGGGGTCCCTGATGGTGACAGTGAGAGAGCGTGGCCCAGGTGCTGGGGTCCCTGATGGTGACAGTGAGAGTGTGTGGCCCGGGTGCTGGGGTCCCTGATGGTGACAGTGAGAGAGCCTGGCCCGGGTGCTGGGATCCCTGATGGTGACAGTGAGAGAGCGTGGCCCGGGTGCTGGGGTCCCTGATGGTGACAGTGAGAGAGCGTGGCCCGGGTGCTGGTGTCCCTGATGGTGACAGTGAGAGAGCGTTGCCCGGATGCTGGGGTCCCTGATGGTGACAGTGAGAGAGCGTGGCCCGGGTGCTGGGGTCCCTGATGGTGACAGTGAGACAGCCTGGCCCGGGTGCTGGGGTCGCTGATGGTGACAGTGAGAGAGTGTGGCCCGGGTGCTGGGGTCCCTGATGGTGACAGTGAGAGAGCGTGGCCCAGGTGCTGGGGTCCCTGATGGTGACAGTGAGAGTGTGTGGCCCGGGTGCTGGGGTCCCTGATGGTGACAGTGAGAGAGCCTGGCCCGGGTGCTGGGATCCCTGATGGTGACAGTGAGAGAGCGTGGCCCAGGTGCTGGGGTCCCTGATGGTGACAGTGAGAGAGCGTGGCCCGGGTGCTGGGGTCGCTGATGGTGACAGTGAGAGTGTGTGGCCCGGGTGCTGGGGTCCCTGATGGTGACAGTGAGAGAGCCTGGCCCGGGTGCTGGGTCCCTGATGGTGACAGTGAGAGAGCCTGGCCCGGGTGCTGGGATCCCTGATGGTGACAGTGAGAGAGCGTGGCCCGGGTGCTGGGTCCCTGATGGTGACAGTGAGAGAGCCTGGCCCGGGTGCTGGGGTCGCTGATGGTGACAGTGAGAGAGCGTGGCCCGGGTGCTGGGGTACCTGATGGTGACAGTGAGAGAGCGTGGCCGGGGTGCTGGGGTCGCTGATGGTGACAGTGAAAGAGCGTGGCCGGGGTGCTGGGGTCCCTGATGGTGACAGTGAGAGAGCGTGGCCCGGGTGCTGGGGTCCCTGATGGTGACAGTGAGAGAGCGTGGCCGGGGTGCTGGGGTCCCTGATGGTGACAGTGAGAGAGCGTGGCCGGGGTGCTGGGGTCCCTGATGGTGACAGTGAGAGAGCGTGGCCCGGGTGCTGGGGTCCCTGATGGTGACAGTGAGAGAGCGTGGCCCGGGTGCTGGGGTTGCTGATGGTGACAGTGAGAGAGCGTGGCCGGGGTGCTGGGGTCCCTGATGGTGACAGTGAGAGAGCGTGGCCCGGGTGCTGGGGTACCTGATGGTGACAGTGAGAGAGCGTGGCCCGGGTGCTGGGGTCGCTGATGGTGACAGTGAGACAGACTGGCCCGGGTGCTGGGGTCCCTGATGGTGACAGTGAGAGAGCGTGGCCCGGGTGCTGGGATCCCTGATGGTGACAGTGAGAGAGCGTGGCCCGGGTGCTGGGGTCCCTGATGGTGACAGTGAGAGACCGTGGCCCGGGTGCTGGGGTCCCTGATGGTGACAGTGAGAGAGCGTGGCCCGGGTGCTGGGGTCCCTGATGGTGACAGTGAGAGACCGTGGCCCGGGTGCTGGGGTCCCTGATGGTGACAGTGAGAGAGCCTGGCCCGGGTGCTGGTGTCCCTGATGGTGACAGTGAGAGAGCGTGGCCCGGGTTCTGGGGTCGCTGATGGTGACAGTGAGAGAGCGTGGCCAGGGTGCTGGGGTCCCTGATGGTGACAGTGAGAGAGCGTGGCCCGGGTGCTGGGATCCCTGATGGTGACAGTGAGAGAGCGTGGCCCGGGTGCTGGGGTCCCTGATGGTGACAGTGAGAGAGCATGGCTGGGGTGCTGGGGTCCCTGATGGTGACAGTGAGAGAGCCTGGCCCGGGTGCTGGGGTCCCTGATGGTGACAGTGAGAGACCGTGGCCCGGGTGCTGGGGTCGCTGATGGTGACAGTGAGAGAGCGTGGCCCGGGTGCTGGGGTTGCTGATGGTGACAGTGAGAGAGCGTTGCCCGGATGCTGGGGTCCCTGATGGTGACAGTGAGAGACCGTGGCCCGGGTGCTGGGGTCCCTGATGGTGACAGTGAGAGAGCGTGGCCCAGGTGCTGGGGTCCCTGATGGTGACAGTGAGAGTGTGTGGCCCGGGTGCTGGGGTCCCTGATGGTGACAGTGAGAGAGCCTGGCCCGGGTGCTGGGATCCCTGATGGTGACAGTGAGAGAGCGTGGCCCGGGTGCCGGGGTCCCTGATGGTGACAGTGAGAGAGCGTGGCCCGGGTGCTGGTGTCCCTGATGGTGACAGTGAGAGAGCGTTGCCCCGGATGCTGGGGTCCCTGATGGTGACAGTGAGAGAGCGTGGCCCGGGTGCTGGGGTCCCTGATGGTGACAGTGAGACAGCCTGGCCCGGGTGCTGGGGTCGCTGATGGTGACAGTGAGAGAGTGTGGCCCGGGTGCTGGGGTCCCTGATGGTGACAGTGAGAGAGCGTGGCCCAGGTGCTGGGGTCCCTGATGGTGACAGTGAGAGTGTGTGGCCCGGGTGCTGGGGTCCCTGATGGTGACAGTGAGAGAGCCTGGCCCGGGTGCTGGG